>NC_080400.1:27235000-27535000 GCF_030265065.1 Corythoichthys intestinalis | reverse complement strand
CAAATTTAGAACTATTTTGGTCTTTGAGAGCCAAAGGTTTATTCAACTATTGTCACCCATACCAGGTATGCTTTCAAAACCTCTACTGGATTCACTTTGTATTAGTCTTTTTCTTGTTTTGCAAAGGTAAACAGCAGCCTGACAAAGCCATGATAGCAATGATTTCACATCCAAGTATGTAGCTCTTTGGGAAAAAAAAAACATATATACATTAGGGCTGTCAAACGGTTAAAATGTTTAATTGAGTTAATTACAGCTTAAAAATTAATTAATCGTAATTAATCGCAATTAATCGCAATTCAAACCATCTATAAAATATGCCATATTTTTCTGTAAATTATTGTTGGAATGGAAAGATAAGACACAAGATGGATATATACATTCAACATACGGTACATAGGGACTATTTGTTTATTATAACAATAAATCAACAAGATGGCATTAACATTATTAACATTCTGTTAAAGCGATCCATGGATAGAAAGACTTATAAGTTAGAGAAATTTTATATTAAAACCCTTCTTAATGTTTTCATTTTAATAAAATTTGTAAAATTTTCAATCAAAAAATAAACTAGTAGCCCGCCGTTGTTGATGTCAATAATTACTTACACAATGCTCATGGATGCTGAAGCCTATAAAATCAGTCGCACCCAAGCGCCAGCAGACGGCGGCAAAACTCCATAAAACACAACAAGTGAGCGTTTCACTGTGTACTGTCATTTAAATCTCTCTGAGCGGGGCATCTGCGTCAATTGCGTCAAATATTTTAACGTGATTAATTTAAAAAATTAATTAACGCCCGTTAACACGATAATTTTGACAGCCCTAATATACATACATACATATATATATATATATATATATATATATATATATATATATGTATAGTGGGGAGAACAAGTATTTGATACACTGCCAATGGGTTTTCCCATTGTCAGTGTATCAAATACTTGTTCTCCCCATTGTATATATAAACAGAGTGGTATCGGTACGGTATCGGCCGATACTGCACAGCCAGGTATCGGTATCAGGGCCAAAAAATGGTATTGGTGCAACACTAGTTATTGCTCGCCTTGAAGTCCAGACTCAGCGCTGTTCCAGCTACAGAGTCTGGGGCCTAGCTCCTCATTCATTGGCCTCTCGAGCACGAACAAAATCTTCCATGCAATCAAATTCGTTAATTTGTGTGAGGTGTTTTTAACACGCAACGTCACTCTTGCACGTCGGAAGTCGTCTCCACAACAACACAGATGACAAGCGGGAGAGCAGAGAATATGTTCCTATCCGCGGTAAATTCAGTTTTTAAATGACCAAAAACACATTGAGTCGCTAAAACCAACAGTCAGTCTCGCGCTAACCATGTTGAATAAACTTCTCCGTTCTCCGCTCTCATCGTATGTTTACGTCCTCGCGCTAGAGTTTCTTGACACTTTACCAACGTCACGTACGCCCGTCGCTGATTGGTCCACTCCGCTGTCTTTTTGCTGTGGCTTGCTCCGCCCTGGGAATTTGATCCACTGAACAGTTGCCAGACTCTATAGCTGGAACAGCGGTGAGTCTGGAGTTGCAGGCTAAGTTATTGCCCTTCGCCAGAAGGTGAAACGATGATGGTTTGGTGTCCGGTTCTATGCCTGTCTATATGTTATCTGTATGTTTAAGAGATTATTATCAAATTTGCATGATATGTTTGTAATATGAAACGAAAGAGGTGATTAACTCATTGCCAGCACTTGATAATTTAAATTGGGATGACTCGCTGTGAATGAGAAGGTCGAAGGTCACAGATGTCAGAAACGTAATTTTGCGACAAATAGACTAATCGTGATCAAATTAAGTCAAATTTGCACAGTAAGTGGTATGATGTGAAGAGAAGGGGCTAATGTGATGTGATGTGAATGTTTGGCTGCTTAGGCGCAAGTCTGCTTTCTCTGAGTACTCCACTAGTTGGTGTCTTTTTATCTCACTTGACCGGAAACTGTGCGCACACAACTTCAAAATGTATCCTTTCCTGTTTTATCATGTACACAAAGTAAACAATCCAGTAAGGATGCCTGGAAATAAACAAACTCACTCATCTCTTCCTAGAGTACATTCCCTCCATTCCGATCCCTAACTGCATTATGAAACTTCGAATGACTGCACATCTCTCCAAAGGCAAAATAGTATGCATAACTTAAGTCTGACAAAATAAAAGCAGCTTGCCAAACGCACTGGCATGAGACTATGCAGAAGAAGAAGTCTGGCTGGCTGTCTGCCTCCCAACTCTTGAAGAAGTTCGCCTTCACTCTGAGCATTCAGTGACACTCACCGAACTGGATATGACAGCATTCTTGAGAGCGTGCACATTCCTTGTACTGTATACTATTATTGGTTAAAGAGACAGGATGAGACTGGAAGTGGGGTGGGGGGATCATTTATTTTCAAAACCAATTCATTGTGGGTGAATATGGAAAAGGTCAGGTTTAGGGTTGAGATAGTGTTGCTAAAATTTCAGTTGACTTAACTGTTTGTTTGCTTTTGTGTGGAATATTGAATTGTGGTCAGTTTTTGTACAATATGAAATCTTACTAAATTATTAGCATTTATGTCAATAAAGACTGATTTTTGGAATGGCATAGTCGTAGACATCATCATTATTGACGGGTAAATTATGGTCAGTTTTTGTACAGTATGAAATCTTACTAAATTATTAGCATTTATTTCAATAAACACTGATTCTTGGAATGGCATACTCATAGACATCATCATTATTGACGGGTTAGCTCGGCGATGCACTGCGAAACTTCTTCAAGCAGAGGAGCTATTTATAAACATTGGATTTCGGTTCAAAAAGTACGAAAGCTGTACCACATGCATACAGGAAGGATTGTCTCGGGAGCGATTTCTTCGAGGATTCAAGGTAATTATTATTATTTTTCGTATCATGCATGCTGTTTGAAACGTAAAATATTTTTGAGAAATTAGCCGCTAAGACATTTGCATCATAGTTCGCAATATTTACGTAAAATAAATGCTACCTGCACATTTTTTTTTTTTTGCTTTTAACCAAGAATCAAGACTGTTTTACATCCATATATATAAAAAATTCAGGGATTTAAGCATTTGTTCACAAGAATTTCAACATAAAAAGCTCTTTGTTGTGCTAAGGCGGCACCACAGTGAATTTAAATACGAGCCACACATTTGACATATTTACATAAAATAAATACTATCTACACAGTTTCTTTTTCGTTTAACCAAGAATTGAGACTGTTTTACGTCCATATCTATTAAGAATTCAGGGATTTAATAATTTTTTCACAAGAATTTTTAACGAAAAATGCTCTTTGTCTGTGATTCCACTCGGTCAGCTTTGATGGCCTGGCCAACAATGCAGGCCCCCTATTTATCGGCCCCGCGCCCCGTCAATTACATTATGAAGTCTATGGCATACTGCATTTGTCAAGCTCTGTATATTAAAGTAAAAGTCCTCCTCCTCGGGATTTTGAAGGAAATCAAATACTCAGTACACCTACTTAGTTTGATCAGTTTCCCCCCACGTTTCATCAAATGATTATGAATGGAGTCTAAATTGGCTTAGATATTGTATATAAGTTGGATATAAGTTTCACAAATACATTCACGAAACAGTAAGCGCAAGTACAGTGGGGCAAATAAGTATTTAGTCAACCACTAATTGTACATGTTCTCCCACTTGAAAATATTAGAGAGGCCTGTAATTGTCAACATGGTTTCTTGTTATCATTTTGACGCCACGGGGTGAGATCTTGCATAGAGCCCCAAATCGAGGGAGATTATCAGTGGTCTTGTATGTCTTCCATTTTCTAATAATTGCTCCCACAGTTGATTTCTGTACACCAAGCGTTTTACCTATTGCGGATTCAGTCTTCCCAGCCTGGTGCAGGTCTAGAATTTTGTCTCTGGTGTCCTTCGACAGCTCTTTGGTCTTGGCAATCGTGGAGTTTGGAGTGTGACTGACTGAGTTTGTGGACAGGTGTCTTTTATACCGATAATGAGTTAAAACAGGTGCCATTAATACAGGTAACGAGTGGAGCCTTGTTAGACCTCGTTAGAAGAAGTTAGACCTCTTTGACAGACAGAAATCTTGTTTGTTTAGAGGTGACCAAATACTTATTTTCCACTCTAATTTGGAAATAAAATCTTTAAAAATCAAACAATGTGTTTTTTTTTCTTTCCACATTCTGTCTCTCATGGTTGAGGTTTACCTATGTTGACAATTATAGGCCTATCTAATCTTTTCATGTAGGAGAACTTGCACAATTGATGGTTGACTAAATACTTATTTGCCCCACTGTATTACCAATGAAAGCAAATACCATTAAAAATGTGTCTACAAATGTGAAAGTTCTGATTTTTGACTATATCTCCAGGGACTGGCATTATATAATGTCTTCAAAAATGTTTAACATCAACATGTGTCTGAAATGTTGAGTGTCTGTAATGTCTAACCACAGAAAGCTGGCTCCAGGACGTTCTGATAGGTCTGTATTGCAGCACGATGCTATCGGTTTGAGGTTCTCTGGAATCGGCGTCCTCATCCGAATCGTTATGTAATGCCTTTTCCTGATAGTTCTGGTACAGTTCTTCCTCTGGAAGATATTTTTTTCAAGATGAAAGGATTAATGTCTTGGAGAGGATCGTTAATAACAACAGTGGCTGGGTTAAGAGTGAAATACAATAGTGAAGGCCTCCTCTCACCTTCGCTGTCAAAGGTGCGTTGAGGGGTCAGAATGTTTTTCTTGTCAGGAACCTGAAAATAGGATATGATAGGTGAGATTGTGCAAACATATGAGGTGTGTGTATTTGGTGTACTAGTCAAATCATAATATTAGCATTACAATATGTCTCCATACCATCCTTGTAAGGTTTTGTCCTGATTTGGGGTTTGAGAACACAAACTTTTTCCACCCAGATAAAAGGCCACTTAATGCAACACACAAAAAGCCTGTAGTGTGCCTGACTTATGTTGTTGACTGCCTATCTCGATGATACTGTTATCTTTATAGGACTAATCCAATATTGCTTACCTTACTCTTTCCTGTTCCAGTAGGAGTTGTAGGGCTGTCAGGCTTCAGTGCACCCGGGCTGGTGGGCTTTAAAACGCAAGGACTGCCTGGGTTGGTTATGGTAGTTTTATTATCACTCTCTAATCCCTTCATGGAAAGCGCCTGGGCCTCAAGATCGACGCCTGTGACAACAGCCCTACGGTAAGATGTACTCCTCAGCCCTCTCCTTAGGGTCCCCGGGCTTTCATTTTCCGCATCTGTCCCCTCGCCGTGACCCCCTCCCGTGGAAAAGTAGGGCCCTGTCTCCACCATGCTGCATGTTTTTAAAGCCCGCTTGGGAGCATCCAACCCCAGCAGCCCTGCCAACCCTTGGCCTTGTGGCCCAGATGTGGGGGTCTTGCTCTGCCGGATACCTGAGGCTAAACCCTTGGGGATGAGCTGATGGGTGCCCATCTTCAGGGCAGCGGGGCTGTTGGTGCTAAGGACAATAGAGGGTGTTGGTGAGATACACGGGGAAAGGGAAGGAGAGGGGGAAGATGAACCATTCCTGGCATCTTGCGAGAGAGCAGGTGAGGAAGACAACTGTCCAGGGAGTGGCGGCCGGCTATCAGCCGGCGAGGAGGAGCGTGGTGTCGGCGGGTCCGACGAGGTGAGGGAGGAAAGTGAGGGGATGCTCGATGTGGAGCTGTGGGAAGGAGTCCGTCTAGAAGGAGGATACGGGCTTGACGGAGAAGAAAACGACAGTTCAAGACTGTTATTGTTTGGGGCAGGTGGAACTGTCTCAGGTGAAGATAAATTATGATATGAAGGGCTCTTTTCCTTAGGTAAGTTTAGACTAAACACACTGGAAATGAGTGCCTGAGGGGAACGGACACACTTCTCGGGCCAAACTGTCACTATGTTGCTGTCAGTTCTTGAGTAGTACTCTCCATTACTCGTTCTGCTGTCCAGCGAAGGTGATCTGCTACAATCAGATTTGAATTTAGACAAGGAGAAGCGCCCATTGGAGATGTGTCCGATGCTAATACTCCGAACAACCCTGGACTTTTTTGAAGGTTTGTGTAAAACGTGCTTCAGCACAGCAGTGTTCTTAGCCACACACTGAGATGTAAGCACCAGTTTTTCAGCCGGTTGGCTCAAGGTGAAAGTGCGCTTGTTGTCCTCCGAAGGAAAGTCCGTCATCATGACCCCGTTGGTATGGTAGCTTCGCGGCCGTGGCTTTCTTGAGTCCTGCAGGCTTCTGTGGTTGTCCGTATGGCGCTTCCACAAGGGCATGATGTTGTTGTTCGACAGGTCTACGTCGTTGCCGAGATCCATCGTCTTCTAGTGTCCTCTTCCCTATCTGTGTCACAGCTGGAAGGCCACAGGGCAAACACCGCCGCCCTGCCGAGAGCCGATCTCAACCCTGAAGGCAAACATAGAACAATAGCAGTTCAATTGGCAGTGGCTGAATTCCCATAGATTACTTATTAACAGATGAGACTGGCAACTAAAACAAATAATATTTGGAATGGGAGCAGTGTTTCACTCAGTTTCAGTTGGTGAAATTTTTATTTGTGGAATTTCAGTGAAATTAAGTATTTTACATTTGTCACTAAATACACGGATGGGGTTTTAACCTTATTGCTTGACTGCAGACTTTTGTTTTTGATAAGCATGTTTGCCAAATAAAAACACAAGGCTTTTGTTAATGTGCAAACTTTAAAGACATAATGCTTGATGTTTATTATTGGGGGAAATATGAGTAAAAAATGTAACCTTCTTGTAAGAACGTCGATGGAATCCATTGATTAGCAGTATGAAATGCTGGGACACTATTTCCCGAAGTGTACCAAAACAAAAGAGAATAAACATTTAAGCATTTTAACACCAGAAGTAAACACCTGAAAACCAAAAAGTGCATCGAGTCATTGAAAGTTTCATATTCACCTGAAGCAAAACCGACTGTCAATTGACGTGCCGAAGGTCGATCATTTTCTCCCAATCCCTCTCCTGAATTACAAGGATTTAATCCAACATTGTATTGAAACCCACACTTGAAACAGTGCATGAAACCGGATTTGGGGAGCAAAACAGCGTAGATTGGGCCAGGCGAGTACAGCACAGTGCGCGGCAAAGAGTGCGTCTGAACAGCAGGGCGGGTTGGACCGGACTGGGGGGAGGCCATTCTGGGCCAGGGGGCGGAGATTGGAGCAGAAAGGAGACACCTCGCGTCCGGTTCTCATGTGGGGACTCCTGTGTTGAAGTATCGACAAACTCAGTCGTATCATACAGCACAAATTGACAATTACAGCGTATGTTTATCCACTATTAAAATAAATAATAATAATACATATATATATATATATATATATATATATATATATATATATATATATATATATATATATATATATATATATATATATATATATATATATATATATATATATATATATATATATATATATATATATATATATGTATATATATATATATATATGTATATAAAAAAAAACAACAACAACACATTATTAATATTATTCTTGCAATTGACACGAATGTCTGGAAAAAAATAAAATATATATTTTTGTAAGCAAAAAAGTAAAAGAGTCAATTATAAAATATTCATTGAGGAGCAAGATTAATTTATATTATTGAAATTAAATGTAATTTACCCTGCTGTAATTTACAGCCTGAAATTTTGCACTAAGAGTGGTGTTTCTAATTTGTTGCTGTAGTGCGACACCATGTGAGTTTTGGCGGAGTTGCAGAATTAATGTTAAAGTAGTGATTTAAGATGTCAATTCTTCAATCCTTTTCAACAATACAAATATCTTATAGTACAGTATTTCTGTTTTGATTGCCTTGAACTAAAATCAGCAGATAAATACATTTTGAGTGACAGAAATTCTATAATAGAAATATTTTAACATTTTATTTTTTTAAAACTGTAATATAAACAGTAATGCCTATCACCTATGTATGTATGTATGTATATGTATATGTATATATATATATATATATATATATATATATATATATATATATATATATATATATATATATATATATATATATATATATATATATATATATATATATATACTTTTTTTTTGCAATTTACTGGGGTTCATGAGCACTTGTACCCCTAAGAAAAAGAGTGCTAAAATTTAGTGCAGAAGCCTTTGTTTGCAATAACAGAGGTCAGACGCTTTCTGTAGTTCTTCAACAGGTTTTCACATATGGAAACAGATTTTGGCCCAATCCGCAACACAAATCTTCTCTAGATCTTTCAGGTTTCGGGGCTGTCGTTGGGAAACACAATGATTTTCTTTTGGATTGAGGTCAGGAGAATGGCTCTGCCACTCCAGAACCTTGATATACTTTTTATGCAGCCACTCCTTGGTCAGCTTGGCTGTGTGCTTCAGATCATTGTCATGCTGGAAGATCCAGCCACGACTCATCTTGAAGTCTGTGACTGAAGGAAGGTGGTTGTGGATCAAAATCTGACGATACATTTCGCCATTTATCCTCTGCTTTATACAGTAGAGTCGTCCTGCCCCATTTGACAGAAAGGAGCCCCAAAGCATGAGGTTCCCACCCCCATTCTTCACAGTGGGGATGGTGTTCTTGGGATTGTACTGATCCTTCTTTTTCCTTCACAAATGACGAGTGAAGTTTTCACCATAAAGTTCTACTTTGGTCTCATCTGACCACATGACTTTCTCCCATGACCCCTCTGCATCATTCAGATGGTCCCTGGCAAACCTCAGACGCACCGTCATATGTGCTGGCTTCAACAGAGGACACTTCTGAGCAATGCATGATTTTAAACCATTGGCCGTATAGTGTTGTATTGACAGTAGCCTTTGAAATCGTGCATCCAGAGCTCTTCAGGTCATTGATCAGCTCCTGCCGTGCAGTTCTAGGCTGAGCCCTCACTTTGCTAATCATGAGTGATGCCCCACGAGGAGAGATTTTACATGGAGCCCCTGTCCGACATATATTATCAGTAATGTTTAGCCTTTTCCATTTTCTAACAATTGTTGCAACTGTTGATTTATTCTCACCAAGCTGCTTTCCAATTGTCCCATGGCATTTTCCAATTTGTGGAGCTCAACATTTTTTTTGTCTGGTGTCTTTCGAAAGCTCTCTGGTCTTGTCCATGGTAGCAGTTGGATTATGACTGACTGTGGGGTACAGAGGTGACAAAAATGAGCTCAAAAGGGGGGTGGGTTGTTGTTTACTCATGGGGTATAGGTGGACTTTTTGTTTTAAGGTAGACTGACAACTCTTTTACTGTCATAATTATTGCTGTTTCTCAGGGGTAAAAATACTTATGAACCCCAGTAAATTACAAATATATATATATATATATATATATATATATATATATATATATATATATATATATATATATATATTTTTTTTTTTTTTTTTTTAAATCATACAATGTGAGTTCCAGATCTGTGGTCCCTCTAAGTGGAAATGCATCTAAGTGGAAATGCATCTATGATTGAATAGAAATTTAATCTAAAGCAACTGTGAAACTGACCAAGTGTAACCTCCTTCTTAAGTGTCAATCAAGACTGAATTTTATTAATTGTAGAGATGAGTCTCAGGCACTGTGCAGTGGTACAGCGCCACGAGAGATGCTCAGGTGTGTTGCAGTAATGTATCCAATTTCAATTAATTATATATTGAATATAATTTATTTTCTGCACCTCTTTTTAGTACATGTACATAAAAACATCGATCTAGTTTCTATGGCTTTTGTCCTCAATATGGTCTCAATGGGTTCTTTGCACAGACCAATCTAGGAGGGGGGAAACCTGTCCATACACACTCACTCATGTATGCTCTCATCGACAAATAAGCTTCATTGAACCTATCATAGTGTTCTTGTTGTTGTTTTTTTTGTTTGTTTTTAAGAGGAAATAGATTAATGCTCTCTGGGTCCATTGTCCAAAATCAGAATTTGTGATAATTAATTGAAAATACATCATAATGTCATATCTGTCAAAAAAAAAAAAAAAAAAAAAAAAAAAAAAAAAAACTTTAACCACACTGTATTTGCAGTAAGCATAATTTTATTCTTATATGGAGCATTAAAAATGAAAACAACAAGCATAAATCTAACAAAATATCGCCGGCTTTGTATACCGTAGCTATTTAATGTCATAATACATCATTTAAAAAAAAAATCTTATTTGCCAATGCTAGAAAAAACATCCACCATTTTGTCTAGCGAAAGACCAATCGGACGCAATCACATACCTGTGCAGTGCTAGTGTCAGTGACCATAATGGTGAGAAATTTGCATTTAATTTCGATTGTTCCAACTCATTCAGTTTTGTTTGTAGTAATCGGAGAACCTTTAATAACTTTGTCAAACAGTAGGACTTCTTTTATAATTTCCAAGACGTCTTTAAGTGATTGTTAAATGTTTGGCCAAAAATGCTTTTGCATCAGCAAAATGCTAACAAATGAAAAAGCGAAAAACCCCAATTTAGTTTTTGACATCCTTGATTTGGTGAACAAATTCACTTTATATCGCGTTGTTGAAAGCCGACAGTGTCTTCGTGTAGTTACGTTTTGAACTGAATAATCAAATGCTAAATTGTGTGAGCAGGTTAACCATTTGTCAAGCTACGAGGAAACGCAATGCATTGTTTAAACCAACTCGAATTTATTGGTATAATTAAAGATATTTATTGAGCATAAGAAACATAACATAGCATCTTTACAATGTGTGTGCGCGCGCGTGTGTGTTGGGGGGGGGGGGGGGGGGCATTGCAGGGGGCATTTTAGAAATGTAATGTTGCACCCTCACATGGAAACGAAGTTCAGTCTAATTGAGTTCATCTTTAGCGTAAACCAAAGGGAGATCCCTGCTAAATAAATACATATATAGATAAATAAATGCAGTATATGATGGTACTATATATGACTGTACTCGCAAAACCAGTGCCAAAACAGAACAAATCGCGAACCCAGCAGCTGGATTTGTTGTGTTTTTGTACTGGGTTTGCGAATTCCTTTCTCCTTAACTGGGGCTTTGGCACCATGTTGTGGTATCTTAGATTTATTACATAAAGAGCACAAAAAATATGCATATAGGTTCAGATTTCAACTAATGATTGGTAGTTTCCGCAGGAAAGAAAACAAAATATTTCTTAATTTTCTCCATTTTCTGGCTTTTAATAAAGCTACACCACAAAGATGACTTTTTCTAATGATTTGACTTGTTGCCATTGGCTACCTAAGCGTTCAGCATGTCGGTTGTCCTCGCCTCCCCTTGTCTTTGTCGCCACCCACGTGTCTCCGGGCCCCCATCAGTACAGAGCCGACAACAGGCCGCTCGCATCTCATTACATATGCATTAGCCATATGTCGCTCAACAACCGCCAGTTATTGTAAATGTGTCGGCGGTGAGAGAGCTGATGAACCTTGTTCTCCATGTACACAAATGCACACGAAAAAACAACTCGAGGAAGGCGGAGACGTTGTGTCCGTAGAACACACTGTTGGCACTCAGGCTTGTCGCCATGGTTACAGGGCATCTTGCTGGTACCAATTAGATGACCTGTGATTGACCCCCCCAACCACCTCCTGTGGGCTCTCTGTGGCATCATGCCCATGTAGGATAATGACGCCATCGTCGCTGGTGGAGAGAAGAACCGGAACACATCTGGAGGTGAGATGTTTGTTGAAAAGCATCAGGTGATTTTGAATAGATATGGAAGAGGGATTGTAGAACTTTATCAACATGCCACTTGAGGGTTGTAAAGGTTTACAAACAAGTACAATACAACAAACATTTTTTTAAAGTCCTTCAAATTCACCTGCTTTATTTATTGATTTACAATATTTTGGAATTTTACACCGACATCCCTATTAATTCAAAGTTTTAAAGAAAATCTAGAAAAAGCTATTGTTAAAAAAAGTAAAACATCCATTATTATTATAATTATTTTCTGTTTTGATATGCAAGTGGTATTAGTAAAAATTTGTGTCATGGTCATATTGGGAAAAAAAATCTTCTGAGACGAACACACACAAAATGACACGAAGATGTCATCATTTTATCTCAAAAGTCTGCAATCACTTTTCACAAAAAACAAACAGGCCACATACAAACATCGTTGTTTTCATCAGAACTGCAAAATGGATCATCTCAGTGTGATTAATTACAGATCCCCTTCATCTCAGAGGAGTTCTTCCCCACAGCAGTTTACCTATCTATATAACAGCTTTAGATGGCTCATTTGCAACACACTAGATCTCATTAGGAGTAATTACTTACCTTTGGGATGCTCTCAGGCTAAGATGGCAGTCCACCGGTCCATGCCGGTGAAAAACACACACAAGCACAGCAAATTTAGCCTGCGGTACATGTCTGACTCATCTGTAGGTGGAAAGTCTGATTTAGAAAACAGCACAAAGCTGGTATACGCTCACAGGTCACATCACAATCCAATGAGCTTGTGAGTCAAAACTGCCATGAGATGCCTTCAAAACTTTCTGGTATCTCCCTCCTCCAAAAAACACATACAACTGATTTTAAATCTACCATCAGGTTTCATGCAATCTGTAATTTTCATGTTGTTATACAGTATTAGTGTTATTTTATACAGATCCTTCATATATTTTTACCCAAAACCAGTTTAATGTTTCAGTCTTTTGCACCGTTAACTTATTCACTGCCATTCACTGGGGTTGACATCAAATACATGCTGTTGCCAAATCCCCTTTGCAGATTGGAGCCTTGTCATGGACCAATTACTTCAGTTTCCATTACACATTTTCCATTGGATTGAGTCTATTTGCAGGTCTTGATTGCTGCCAGCCCCTCCAAGTCCAAATGGATTGGATGCCTATCACAATTAATGGCAGCCAATAAGTTTCTAATTATAACAATAACAAGTGATGGCAGATTGAAACTGAATCTTCAAAATGTGCGCTTAACAGATAACGTATGCTTGCCTCAAATCACGTGACTTATAACGTATGAGACGGGAACTGTTTTTTCGACACATTCTAATTGCTTTAGAATGTTGGAAAGACAAAGTTAGTGTTCTGAATCTGTTTACATTCCATTCTTTTGCACTAGTAAATGCTATCAACATTTGACTTCATTCTTTATATGTGATTAATTTTTGTTATTTACAAGTTTATTTGTACTTTAATAAAGAATTTAATTGCTCCAAAATGTTTTTGTGAATTAATATGCGTCAACAAAAATGTCATTGCTAAATTACTAAAAAAAAAAATATATATATATATATATATGTATATATATTTATATATATATATATATATTTTTTTTAATTAGTCGACTAATCGTAAAAATACTCGGCTGACTAATCGGGAGAAAATTAGTCTTTTGGGACACACCTAGTTGTACAGAGTACCTGAACATATTTCCTCCACACCCTTCTCACCTTTTTAACCCCTGACCCATTTTCATGCCTGTTTATACTAGTAGCAATAGCACATTTAAATGCCCTGTGTCCATCTGAATTGTGTGTGTGTGCTTTGATTACCCCTGCCGTTTTCGTTTTTGCCAGGAGAGGTCACTGGTAATGAAGCTTCATGTACTTAACCTATTTTCAAAGCAATTTGCCCAAGTGGTTCAGAGCTTCTCAAAAGCCTCCTGGGCCATCACTAATAATAACAATTACAGGTCTCAATTACAATCTTAAAATAACTATTCAAAACATTATTATGATTATACATCATTGTACTGTCCTCGCCAAGACGTTGAAGCTAAATCCGAGCTAGACAGCGAGCTAAGCTTGAATCTTTTCCCTCTCTTTCACTCGGCTACGCGACTTCTTCGTGGGAGCAAATGCGCTCTTCTTCGTTTGTAGAAATACTACCTGCTTTATGCTTCCTTCGCCAAGCATGCATCACAAAACAAAGTCAACATTATAATCAAATACACATTGCGCCAAAGGGAACTTGGTCGCTATGTAGAATGGGCCGATATCTATTGATCCATAGATTCTGATTTTATAATTTTTGTATCGCGTTAATTAGTTAATTGCTGACTTATTGGTGCTTGTTTCATGTAGGTTACGAGTAGGTAACCTACATGAAGGGTAGGTGCCGGTATAATATTCTGACGGTACGATAACCTTAAAGTGCCTATGACACCAAAAAGCATTTTTATTTCATATTTCACGCAGTGTTTTATGCTCCTGAATGAAATGGACCGCTTGAATGTGTGTGGAAGCGATCATTTTATATATTCAATTTTTGAATCCCGCGCCATGAAAATGAGCTTCAGTCTCGGGTTTAGGACGAATGTGAATGTGACGTCACCCGGGTCAGCATCTCACAATACAGCATTACTTTATCACATGCAGATGGACTGTGGATTCAGCTGATTTTGCGGATTAGTTTATTTTTCGAATCACGCCAGCCAAACGGTTGCAGGCTTTTGTGGCTGCACCAAGGAGAGGCTTGTGAGCCATTTTGGGTTTTGAAAGGTTCCCGTTTACCGCGGATATTGGCCAAAACAAGCCCGCTACTGTGGGACCATTGGACTTAAGAGGAAGTGAGTAAACATCGTATTTTGTATTATGTCAATGGCACACGTTTTAATACGGAGGCTGCTTGCATTTTGTGGCTGATTTTCCAGAATGACACTTGGCCGACGACTGGTGGCTTATTTGCACACCCTCCTCTATACTCGGCTTATTCCCCTCTTCGTGTGCCCGGTGTTCTATCCAATTTTCAACCCCATTAGAAATTGCTACATTGTGTTAAAAATGGCCGCGAATACAGCGATTACAAAGTAAACACTACAGACTTTCTTTAAATAAAGGGCTATTTACTTACATTTGATCATGGACTGACATGTAGAGAAGTGCTCCTCAGACATATTCTGCCATGTTAGCTGCAAAACAACTGCAAGCCGCTCTCTGTTTATGTCTTCAGCGTGTAGTAAAGCATTATTTTATGCCATATTCGTGTTGACCATGTGGCAGCTACGCGCTCCTCCGACGTCGGCCGGTTTGTCCGGCGGTGCTCTCTAGCTGCTTACCCGGCGAACTCTCCTGTCCGTAGCAGGGCAACGAGCTGTAACTTGCTCGCCGCCAGGCGGTTTGCCGATTAGCGATGCCAATCTACAACCCAGCCTCCGTGTGAAATGATCCAAGCTAGTTTTTTGTGATTTTTTTTTTTTTTTGCTTCCAAAAAGCGAAAATAAGTTTCGGGTTTGTTTACATTCTCCGAAGCCGGAGCAGGGAAATGACAAAGCCTGACTAACTACGATGGCATAAAATATCGTTCGGGAGGTGTGACAGTAAAGGTGAAGTCGACAGTTTTGACCATTATGGAGTAATTTTGCCATATCGTACTGAATAAAGGCATTTTTATTATTTCATATTCCATTTTGCAAGACTTTATTTGTCATGACCATTCCATTTATTTAGCAATTGGGGAAAAATACTTTGATAAAAAGAATATCCTGTAAAAATATTGGAGTAGAGAAACTGAAACAATGACATTTTGCGGCTCTCTTCATCGCATTTTCCTTGTTCTGAATAATTCCCCCTCATTGGGTTGAATTTGAAATCAGATGAAACCATGACCCTGCCGAGGTCATCCACCTGTTGGGGACGCTAGAGCCCCATAATGGTAGGCGTGGCTAAACGGCGGATTAAAAGAGAATTTTCTCGTCATCTGTGCTTTGCCAAATTTTTGTATATCGTCAGATCGTCTCAAAATATTATTCTAATTAATATAAAAATGCTATTTAAGACTTTTTTATCCTGTCGTACGCACTTTAAGTCAAATATCACTATCACGGTAAAGCTCTAAAATAAAATGTGTTACTTTGAGATATCTGGGTTTTTAAAAAAAAATTCCATTGAACAGGATTTTTATTTTACAAAACATATGAGCAAATTGGAACATAAGTATAATGTTAAGTTAAAATTATCTTAAAAAATTAACAAAAAAACTTCTAAATTAAATTGAAATAAATGCAGTCCTTTTGGTGAGCCGAAACCCACAGCCACAGCTCAACAGTATTGCCATCAGAACAAAAATAATTGTATTGTATGTAAAAGTATTTTACATAAAAAGCACATTTGTATGACTTGTATCATGTTTAGATTTATACACACGCTCTCTCTCTTTCTCAACACAGACAGTTGCCAGAGAGAAAAAACACTGCCGTATTTTTCGGACAGTAAGTCGCAGTTTTTTTCTAGTTTGGCAGAGTCTTATAGTCTGGAGCGACTTATGTGTGATTATTTACGGTCGGGACTGGACTTCTCTCTCGCTAACTTTTTAAAAAATAAATATGTATCCATATATTTGAACTAAAACGATGTATGGATGTTAAATAAAATAAATAATTTGGATAAAACAGAGAAGGCGCTGTGCATGCCTGCACACGTGAACGCAGTGGCCACGCTCTCCCCCTACCGCCCTGGCGCCCGCCGCAAGTCCATCCTGGTATTACCTTATCAATATACAGCAGCTAGGAGTGAAAAAAAAAACTAAAGACAGGGGAATTGAAAAGTAAACAACTGCGGTAGGAGTGGAATATGGAAAGTATTCAAATTGTTGAAGATGCTATACAGAAACCTGTGTCTGCTTCGCTGAATGTAAATGAATGTGGCGCTTTGGTCTCATACGAGAAATATATTTAACAAACTTTTCCAGCATTATTTCGTTGTGCAAATGCATTTATAATAATCATAAAAATATGTACACTATTTAAACATTGAGAAAACTTGCGTTTTTTCTGCCAACTCTGAGAGATTAAAATGTCAAATCCACTATCCACCTGTTAGAACAGACACACAAATATAAAAGATATAAATGTTTACTGAATATCCATCTTAGTCTTGTTTAACTGGGAGAATTCGTTACAAAAGACAGGCTTTAATTTGTTATCAATAGGCATCGTCACAAACGTGATCACACAAAACGCAACCACGCGTCGCATCCCCACATTTCCTCCTTCTCTTGAGTCCTCACAAATAAAACATAGATTTTTTTTTTCCGGGCTTGTGCCTACAACTAAAACATAACATTTGGGGGGGGGTATGGGGGGGGGGGTGGTTGGGGCTCGGGCCTGCAAATCAAGTTAATTGATCGGCGGGCCGGGTCGGTCTTTGATACCCACGGGCCGGTCAGGTCGGGCTGGATTTTGATTTATATTCATTCATTCATTCATTCATTCATTATCCATGCCGCTTATTCCTCACGAGGGTCGCGGAGGTGCTGGAGCCTTTTTAATTTATATATTATTTATTATATAGATATTTTAATTTTTTATGTTCCTTATCAGATTCCGCAATTATTCGAACTAACCACTGCATCAATTAATCGACTACTAAAATAATCGATAGCTGCAGCCCTAGTTGAAATATTACAATTTAAATTTGCTAATAAAATCCATTTATTCTGGAAGATTAAAATTTTTCTTTAGCAGATTTTGAAAACAAAGGTTTCAATCGAACGGTGTATCACTTGAACCAATACATATGAAAGTTAGAATATGTAAATACAGATTTATTTTGCATTGATCATTTAGCCTATCAATTAATTAAATTAGGTTCATATTCATGAGAAATGTAGCCCTGTTCACACAATCTGTTATGTCTTATTTATGTGCCGTCCTCAACAAAAAGTGTACATCCAGGTCAGAGGTTGCGCTAGACTTTTTCGTTGTCTGTCATTTTGACTGACAGTGTCATAAAAATCCGGTCATAATCTATTTTTACCCGTCACTTACATTTTAAAAATGATAATAATGACATATTCAATAGTATTTAGTTTTCATTCATTTTTAATTAATATTCTGTCCGAACAAGCTTAACAAGAGGCAAACAGACAGCAGAGTGCACCAATCAGCGACGGACAGACGTGCCGTTAGCAAAGCGACGAGGGACTTGTGCGCGGAAGTAAACATACGAGGAGAGCGGAGTTTATTCAACATGGCTAGCGCGAGACAGACTGTTGTCAATGACTTGTGTCGATGTGTTTTAGCTCATTTAAAACTGAATTTACCGCGGATTGGAACATATTCTCGGCTCTCCCGTTCGCCATCCGTGTTGTTGTAGAGACGACTTTCGGCGCGCAAGAGTGACGTTGCTCGTGAAGAACATGTCACGCAAATAAACAAATCTGATTTGTTGATTGATTTTGTACCTGCTCGAGAGGCCGTTAATGGGCTGGGTCCCAGACTTTTCTCTCAGTGTTTGAAAAATACAGGGAGGACAGTCTGGCCTTGCCAGGCAAACACTCAGTTGCCTTGACATTTTTCCGAGTAAGGCCAACGACGTCATGCATCAAGAGAGACAATAGCTAATTAATATGCTCACTCGCCACCCTGTGGTCTGGGGTGTGAAATGCAACCTGTCAAAATGACAGATGGACTTCAATTTTTTCCGTCACCGTTTTAAAAAACCGGTCAACGACGGAAAATATTCGGTTAACGCGACCCCTGATCCAGGTTATGCTGTTATATCGTCCCTACCAATGTTGAGACCAAACCTACACCCTTGTCTGTACGTTTTCTGTAGCTGAAGTATTCCTATACCAGCGATTTTTTTTTTCTTCTGTGCGGGAAAAAGTTCAGGAGTTTACCTCCTCCAGCCATCATGTGGCACCACTGACTCACTGACACTGCGCAACAATCGGTGTGGGAAGGTTGAGCCTTACAGCTATAAGCGAGGGATTTCTCCTTGCAGTTTTGGAATATAAAAAATAGATAATACCTTAGGAACAGTATGGCGGAAAATTTTGGCGGTTTTTAAACGTTGACGTTTTCATACCACGGTATACCTTGAAACCAGTAATCAGCACATGCCTAGTTACGAGTTAGCCAGATGAGGCCTTAATCTCACAGCCCTCAGTCGGTCGTGTACTGGGGCAAACTCGTGGTTCTTGATAAACATTTAGGCCAACTGTGCTCTATTATCGTTCCTGGAGAGCAAATATTTTTTTGGAGGTGGTGGTGGTGGGGATTCCTTGGCTAACTTCATATTCTGACTACTATCACATTTAATCGAGGAGCACACATACATTTAATTGACTCATTTTCAAACATGCCAGAGCAAAAACATGTTACCAATGCACCAATGCTGACAAGCTTGCAGTGCTCCCTACTGAGTTGTGTTCAAAAGAGAGGTGAAAATGCAAGCATGTCACGCTTCTCACTGTCCTGTCAGGGTGTCATGGTGCGCTCTGAATAGATCACTCCTCTGTGTCGCCTCTCATTCTTTCCTCCCACACGGCTCAGCTTGCGGATGCAGCTTTCCCGCCTGAACGGCCCACACTGTCACTGAATGACAGTTTTGTGTTCTGATGACACATGACAACCTCCCTATTTTTTGTTTCTGATCTGTATATTCGATATTGTCTTTCATTCCTGCCAAGCATCATGTATGTAGCTTTCTGTACAACACTAGCTTTACCACTCATGAAACACGGTGGCTGAGACACAATGCAAGTGTTAGTTTCTGGGAATGTGTGGACACACACTTCAAGGTCACTAAAACATCCACTATAAATCATTTAAGGTGCTTTGCCTCCACGAAAACGATGACTTCATTAGATGGCATCACAGGCCAATGTACACTGCTTAATAAGAACAAATAGTAATATTTACTTAAAGTAAGTGGAATAATCTGACGCATTAATCTGTTAACTAGTCTTTAACACTTAAAACAAGTTGGAGAAAATTATTTGACTAGATTTAAGAAAAATAATCTGACTAAGGCTAGGTTCATACTACAGGTCTTAATGCACAAATCCGATTTTTTTTCCATATCTGTTTTTTTTGGCGAGCCCGTTCAGACTGCCTTAGTCCATTAAGACTGTTCAAGTATCACGCATGCACACTAATTCGCAGTCCGAGACCTGAATTCGCAGAAGCATCAAAACAAATTACACATGCTAGCTGTATGTCATTCCAGAGTGATCATATTTTGATTTCCAAAAAGAGGACACAAATAACAGATAGGGTTGTTCCGATCATGTTTTTTTTGCTCCCGATCCGATCGTTTTAGTTTGAGTATCTGCCGATCCCGATATTTCCCGATCCGATTGCTTTTTTTTGCTCCCGATTCAATTCCATTCATTCCCGATAATTTTTCCCGATCATATACATTTTGGCAATGCATAAAAAAAAAAAAAGAATAAAACTCGGATGAATATATACATTCAACATACAGTACATAAGTACTGTATTTGTTTATTATGACAATAAATCCTCAAGATGGCATTTACATTATTAACATTCTTTCTGTGAGAGGGATCCACGGATAGAAAGACTTGTGACTTTGTATATTGTGACTAAATATTGCCATCTAGTGTATTTGTTGAGCTTTCAGTAAATGATACTGTGGCCATCCGAAATGCATTATGGGAAGTGGAACCATGACTGTGCAACGTGCTACCAATTGCTATATCTTCTCTGCGTTGGGAAATAATATAAGGTGTTAAGACAATGATCAATTGCAACCTTGCTTCACCACATTGCTTCCCATGATATTTCTAATCATAGGGAGAGGGATTGCAAGGCTTTAGCCAATTAATAAAAGGCTCCAAAGGCTGCCAAAGTTCACTCTACTCGTTTTGCGCTGCCTTTTACCTCTCTATATAGGTAAAACGAGTCATTACAGTTTGAGGGCGACAATGAGTGAGAGGGTCATGCAGTGCATGCATTAAATATTTTAACGTGACTCATAAAAAAAAAAAAAAAAAATTGCCGCCGTTATCGGGATAAATTTGATAACCCTACCTTAAGCCTAATCTAAAGACTCTGGATGAGTGTAACATATTATGTCCATCACGTTAAATACAGTTAGAAAACGATTTAATTAGAATATATATATATACATATTAAAAAAAAAGGCATGGCCGATATTTTTTTGCCGATTCCGATACTTTGAAAATGACGTGATCGGACCCAATCGATCGGCATCCCATCTCTAATAACAGACATTGATAATCCTCGTTTAGTCTTATATTCAAAGTTTATATGGACTGATAGAATGCATACACGCACACACATGAACCTGATGTGTGTGCGTGAAATGACGTGGGTGCGTCAGGTTGCCCCGACTTAATGAAATATTGCTCAATCGGCGCCCAGAATGAAAATCGAAAATTGTAAGGCTTATTCTTTTCTTCATTTTATTTTATTTTTTATGACTGTGGTCAAGCCCGCTTTGTGCTTAAAAGCAGAGTTCAAGCTAGGCGCTAATGCCTACATGGCTGCCGTCCTCAGTGCCTCTTGCTCTTTGCGACATAATTTCTGCATGAATTCTGATTTGGGAGGCTTGACAGTTCAGACCGCCAGTCACGTTCTGAAAAAATGTGGCCCGGATCGGATTTGAACCACATACGAAAGTGACTCAGGTCAGATTTGAAATTGTCCACTTCTATACGACTTGTCCCATTCAGATCGTCAAGTTAATGCCTGACTCGAGTCGGAAAAATACGAAAAAATCAGATTCGTGCATTAAGACCTGTAGTACGAACCTAGCCTAAGATGTTATAAATTAGCAGTGTACACTTTCCTGTGCAGTTTGACTAATGTGACATTTTCAACTCTCCTGCGAGGGAAACAAAAAAGTTGTATAGTTCATCTCATTGACGAAGTTTTTTAATAATTACCGATAGATGGATTTGCTTAAGTTTTATTTTAAGGCATTTATCTCACGTGGTTATTTTAGTAGTGGACTCGCTGATATAACACACTAGTATAGTGTCCTTGAAACAGTTGCTGCTCACTTTTGATTGACTCAGTCAATATGGACCTCCTGAGAATGTGCTGGCGTGTCGAATGGGGTAGATATACAGAGGCATTTCTGTAGAAGTTAATATATGAATGCGAATGGTGGCGGACATGAGGGGGTGTGTTGCCCATGAGTGAACAAAAGGCACTGCAGTATGAGCTCATCCGTGAAATAGGTGAGCTCATGTCTTCTGCCTGCTGTGAAAAAGGAAGTCTGACAATATTGGCTTGGCCACGTGCAACACATCTTGGATCACCTTCTGGTGTGTGTGTGTGTGTGTGTGTGTGTGTGTGTGTGTGTGTGTGTGTGTGTATGTAAATGTGGTTGTTTTCACAAAAAAATTGTATTGCATATTTGGATTTGGACATGGGATGTAATATTATTTAATGCTATATATCTGCCTTGGAATTAGATTTTTTTTTCAAATTTGGTTGATGAATTGATAAACAAAATGAAGTTGAGGGCAGGATAAAATATGTTTTGTAGAGGACAAGAACAGTTAAATATGTTTTTTTTTCAGATAAGTATGAAAATACCTAGGGAAATGTTAATATTCCATCATTTATCCATAAACGCATGCCTTTTTGATTCATATCATGCCACTTCGTGTAATTACACACATCGCAACAACAAGAAAATGATAGAAATTTGGATCGATTGTCAAGCCAAAACGACCGGCGCCCGAGATCCCGGAAATCTAGCATATTGTGTGCGAGACGTCACAACTAGGAAACAGTGCTTCGTACTGAATGGCGGCGATGATGGCGGACAATTTTGTTTCTAGTTGCAGCGACGAATCCGACGTAACGAACATTCTTCTAATGGTAACGAGGAGAGTTATGAACCTTTCTTTGGTGTTTTGGGTTATAAATTTGAGCCCAAACGAAAGCCAATGTAGCCTAATGAAACGATCATTGAGGGGAGCAATAACACTGATGAAACACCGACAACAGATCGTGTGGGAAACACCGAACGGTTTGTTTTGCATTTCTTTTTGTGAAGCTGATACACCGTGACCGCAAAATAAAGTAATGTATAGAATAATTATCATTTATTGTACTATCATAGGTTTTCGCTCTGCCAACAGACACAAATATGAATGGGATTAGAGGATTTGTTGTATACAGTATATTTCACGAGCGATAATTTATGCATGTGTCCAGTCTTATATCCAATGTGTGATATGTTTTTTATTATAAAAAAGTACTCACTCTGGCCATTTCGAGCTTGGCTGCTCTCCTCCTTTACTTAGCCTGGGACGGTGGGGTGGTGTCATCACTGCCAGTCATCGTCCTCTTTCTTGATATCTTGGGACATTTAGGTGGCTGCGTGTGAATGGTGGGCACCGCATCTGCTTTCAGCAGCAATTTCTTAGCAAAACCTGATTTCATTTGTCCATAGTTGGAATAGCTTTCAGGTGTAAAATTTGCACCATACAAAACCGTGCCGGAGGCTGGGTCTGCAAAATTAGTCCTCTTTGCACGGACAAACTTTACTCATTGTCTGCGTCGTCCCGCTCTTTTTCTCGCGTTCGGGAACTCATGGGTACTACATTGCGACAAATGGCTATTTGTACACCACATAGCATGACAGGTTTGAACAATTTTAGCGATTTTTTTGATAAAACAAGAACGCAACTCTCTCGTCGATAAACAAAGATGGCACCTACCTGGACCTTTTGTTTCCCGGCTGTGATGTCAAAGCCCCATTCGGCTGTTTCCAGAATACTTTCGGAAATGTTCGTAATTTTCGATTTATTTTCGATAATTGCTCATGAATGCGATTTATTTTTTTGTTAACTTTATTAATATTTGTTATCTTGCCACATAACAGTTCTATTGATATCTCACAGCCCCTTAGTATTATCATTCTCTTTAAGTGAAAGTGGATAATTTCCTACGACACACCGGTTTCGATTTACCGATGTGGATGACAAACAGTTGAATGGATGGATAGACGGATCCAACGATTAACTGTATAAGCAGTGACAGACAGAGACGGTTAGATGGACAGAATAAATGGCGGACAAGCAGCCAGAGATCTAAAAGTTTTGTTGTGATTTAAAGCAGTGGTCCACAACCACCGGGCTGGGGACTTGTACCAATCTGTGACGCATATGCTTCCGGGACGCACAGAAATAATGAATAATTTATTGACAACGGCATTCTGTCCTGTGCCTCTTGACACACTAAAATCCTTGCCTACTCTATTGACTAATTCGAGTAGAGATATGTGGTTGTCACCCTCTACTGGTGGTGGCCGACATTACTATGTTTACACACCTCAGTAGCAGCCCAGCATCAGTCAATGTAAACAGTAATGCTGCCTGCTGCGGGCGGCACACCTCAGCAATGGCGGATGGGGTATTCCCGCTCGTTTTGCTCGGATGGGTAAATAGATATAATAATAAAACTGGATATGATGTCGTTATAGAAATCAACTGGAGGTAGTGTCTATTTTTCTCTATCTATGTGTGCCTGTCATCGATAATAACGTATGATTTGTTCCGGGAAATAATAAGTCTACGTGCTAGCGAAAGTGACTGAAAAACAGACGTCTTTGGAAAGGATTTTACAGGGAAAAGGCCACCTGACGAGTCAGAAGGGGGCCCTATTCCAAGTCCACTCTGCATAATATGTGGCCAAAAGATAGCAAACGAACCAAAGAAGCCTTGAATGCTGCTTCGGCACATAGAGACTAAGCACCCCGGAATAGCGGATAAACCTTATGAATTTTTTAAACTAAAAAGCACGAGCACAAAGTACAGAAACAATGAGTGAGGCCCACCACATCAACAGAAGCGAATACACCGAGAGCATCATACCTTGTGGCGAACCGTAATGCTAAAGCCAAGAAATCTTCCACAATTGGAAAAAAAATTACAATGCCTGCAACCTAGGATAGTTGCTTTCAAGTTTTAAGAGAGGCGGCTGTTAAAAAAGGTTGATTAAGCGTCTAGTGAGTTACATTTTCCCTGCACTTGACGTTCGAGTTTAGCCCCGTCGTGTTATTTTATATTTACTGTATTTTTCTGCCCTACATTGCCGGTCCGTAAAAAAAGGCCCACATCACACTGGTCCATGTTGTAAATAAGGTTGGGGACCGCTGCTTAAAAGGACAGACGGTCAGATAAATAGTCAGATATAATGAATGGATATGTAGAGACCTACATGGAAGGTCAGCCATAGATAAATGGACAAAGATGAATGGATGTACAGATGGACTGACATAAATACACAATTGGACAGACGGGCAAACACTTGAGATAAATTGGCAGAGATGGAATGGATGAATAGGCGGACAGATAAAATATTACTTCCTCAGCAGTGGCAACTAAGAGCAGAGCTCTTTCAGATAGTTGGATGAATAGACATATACACTCACCGGCCACTTTATTAGGTACACCTGTCCAACTGCTCAGTGCATTTAGGCATGTAGACATGGTTTAAGACAATCTTCTGCAGTTCAAACCGAGCATCAGTATGGGGAAGAAAGGTGATTTGAGTGACTTTGAACGTGGCATGGTTGTTGGTGCCAGAATGGCTGGTCTGAGTATTTCAGAAACTGCTGATCTACTGGGATTTTCACGCACAACCATCTCTAGGGTTTACAGAGAATGGTCCGAAAAAGAAAAAATATCCAGTGAGCGGCAGTTCTGTGGGCGGAAATGCCTTGTTGATGCCAGAGGTCAGAGGAGAATGGCCAGACTGGTACGAGCTGATAGAAAGGCAACAGTGACTCAAATAACCACCCGTCACAACCAAGGTAGGCAGAAGAGCATCTCTGAACGCACAGTACATCGAACTTTGAGGCAGATGGGCTACAGCAGCAGAAGACCACGCCGGGTGCCACTCCTTTCAGCTAAGAACAGGAAACTGAGGCTAAATTTGCACAAGCTCATCGAAATTGGACAATAGAAGATTGGAAAAACGTTGCCTGGTCTGGTAAGTCTCGATTTCTGCTGCGACATTCAGATGGTAGGGTCAGAATTTGGCATCAACAACATGAAAGCGTGGATCCATCCTGCCTTGTATCAACGGTTCAGGCTGGTGGTGTTGGTGTAATGGTGTGGGGAATATTTTCTTGGCACTCTTTGGGCCCCTTGGTACCAAGTGAGCATCATTGGAACGCCACAGCCTACCTGAGTATTGTTGCTGACCATGTCCATCCCTTTATGACCACAATGTACCCAACTTCTGATGGCTACTTTCAGCAGGATAATGCGCCATGTCATAAAGCTGGAATCATCTCAGACTGGTTTCTTGAACATGACAATGAGTTCACTGTACTCAAATGGCCTCCACAGTCACCAGATCTCAATCCAATAGAGCATCAAAAAATAATATTATGCAGCTCCTGTCATTTATGCAAATGACCTTTTGATTGATGACGTAAGCAACGTCCCTTTTGTGCAACAGTCAAAAATATGGTATTGTTAGGTGTTCCTTTTGACACCAGTAAAAGAACTATGGTTATTGGGTGTCTCTGAAGTCTGGTTCGCGTGTAGGTGTGAGAGGAAACCTGTGGAGCTGAGGCGCCAGGGTGTCTGGTAGTCTTTTGTTATTTGGGGTCTCCCAACGTGGCGAGGGGTTTAGGAGGATGTGGTGTGGGCTGTGTGTTCGTGGTGAGACACTGCGTCTGCGGTCAGTAGGGGTCCGCCATGCAGGTGTTGCGGGGCGTCTTTGCTGAGAAGAATAGTTGAGACATGTCCAGACAGCCCCCCTATGTAGGCCCACGTGATCTGCGTGGGGTGGGACCAGCGAATAGGTTAGTTTAGCCTTGCAATGCTAAACAGTTATTTTCGTTAGCCTACCTTAACAGTGCGCTGCGTCATTTATCCAAGGGAAGTTGGTTCTAAAGACTTCCCTTACCCAAGCTCCTCCGTCGGGATCCCTAGGTGTTCCCAGACCAGGCGAGAGGCATAGTCTCAGATTATTTTTCCTAAACCTAGTCAATAATTTTCCCCATCTTGTTTTGAGTGTTAAAAACTAGTAAACATATTGATTTGTCAGATTATTCCACTTACTTTCAGTAAATATTACTATTTGTTCTTATTTCAACAGTACAGCGCCTCGGTTCACTTTAAATTGCGGGGATATCTCTTCCTCACACGCACTGCTATCATTACGCAATGCATTTGTACCATTTCTATTCTTACATGGCGACCTTATTCTCTATATTTATATGTTTACTACATAAACACTGTGAGTTTAATAATCGATTTTTACCTTTGATGTTTCTACAGCAAAAAGCTATTGCTTGATTAAGTTGTCTCGTAACTAATAGAATCAGAACAAGTATAGTTATCACCAAATTATTCATTTGCCTTCATTAGGTGTGAAAAAAACAAGAAGTCAAAAGTCATTCAGGGTGCGATTGAGAACATGAAGGATCCACGAGGGATAGGCAATGGCTTAATGGCCCCTGCTTCCACGAGGGATAGGCAATAGCTTAATGGCCCATGAGGGAGGTGGGTGCATCATTGTCCTGGGAGGGGTTGTAACGTGTGTGAAAGCAGTAAGTAACCTACTCCACAAAACCTATGATGATGATGAATATTAGTATTGTTATATAATCATAACCTTGGCCAATGTCTAGGTTGGAAAAAAAAAAGTCACAAAATATGAACATTAGCAAAATATGCATTTATTACAGTGAATGAATTGATAATTTCACATTTATTACAGTAAATGAATTGATAATTTCACGAACAAAAGTACAATCATGATTGACGGATGTTGTTTTTAAAATAAACAAAATTAGTAGTAGTCGATAAACCTGTCAGTCTTACATCCATTGATTGCGTTACGTATACAGGAAAAGCAACTTTAAAACATTTTTTAGATGAAGCCATATCTGTTTGTAGTTTCTGCAGCTACAACTTGAATTTCAAAGTATTTAGCGATGTGGACCGCAGTATCTGCCACATTTTATCAGCCGTGAGATTTAGCTGACATGCTTCGAGACCCTCAATCGACTCTTCCGTGCGAACTTCAGGTCCGCGACACATACGCCATTCTTTCAACATCTATACGACTACCTCATCCAGATTGGTTGGATCTCTCATCCAGATACAACCCACTTTACTTTCATTCATACCCAGCTTTCGTCCAAAACTTTGTCAAATTTGACCGATATTCCTTGCAATCACACTTGTGGGACCGTACAGCTTGTCTGAAGAGGACTAGAAAGAGGGGAAAAATGTACAATATTGTTAAAAATAAGACTCGAATATAACATTTTCAGGATTTTATTGAAGTTGAACTGTTGACTAACTTTTACGCCAAACCCCAAAATCCAATAGATAAACTTTATACCTTTCATTCATTCGTCTTCCATGCCGCTTATCCTCTCGCGGATCTTGGGGTTGTTGGAGGGTACACCTTGATTTGGTTGCTAAGTATTCGCAGAGCACAACGAGACATACAACGGTTTACGCATGCACTCATACCCAAGGACAATTTGAAATATTTGATCGGGCTTCCGTGCATGTTTTTGGATTGTGGGAGGAAAACAGAGCACCTGGAGAAAACACTGAAAGGCCTGGATTGAATCATTGTTCTTGAAACTGTAAGACCGACATGCTATTCACTCTGTAACCGTGCCGTCGACGTCAATCACTTTAATTGAAGAATATAAGTTAACAAAAAATGTTCTGACTATTGACCACGAATAAAATTACACACACATTGTGGAAAACATGTACACGTTATAATCATTGCAATTTGATAGCTGACTGAACACACACACGCACGCACAAAAGTAAGAGTACGCACATAAAGCGGCGAGCGTTTAGCCCATCAGATCAGTGCCAGAAAGGTAAAAACAGCAAATGTGATTGTTTCATCAAAGACTTACGATATAGACCCTAACAAAATTAGGCACTGGTGGGTGAAGCTGTAGCAATTCCTTCCAACCTGAGTCAGAGTCTTTACCGGTTAAAACTTTTCACAGGACGTAGCAGGGTTGACTTAATCGTCTGGTAGCAGGAATAGGCATGAGGAAGGGAACTAAGCCGCGCTGTTTCTCTCAGTTTTTAATTTTTAGGCAGCATTTGTTCCAGCAAAAACAAAATAATGCGAATAACGATCAGTACCGTTGTAAAAAGGTGTTGTAAATTGTTCAGCAAACTGTTTAAAAAAAAAAAAATCCTCCTAGTGTAAGCCTTCATGTAAGATGCACGGTATCTATAAAATATAAGCAAATCTAGATATTTAGCTAGTTGTTGGGGGATGTATGACTGACCTAAGGGTTTGAGTACCTGACCACCCAGTGGGGGTCAACATGGCGGCAGACAACAAAAGAGTGTCTTCTTTCTGAATAATTAGTCGGCTTGTGTGATGTGTTTGGTTTGGTTTGGTTTGAGGAGGCTCGAGCTGGGCTGCTGCCCCAGCAAAGTGCGCGCGCTAAACTGAGCCAGGTTAATTGTCCATGGGAACGTATCACCTGGTGGGAATGCGAATCAAAGACATCAGGAAAACATGAACATTTTCACAATGTAAACGTGTAGATAGCTAAATGAATGGATTTTCACAATGTAAACATGTAGATAGCTAAATGAATGGGATAAACGGTACTTTTAAGCAGCTTTTGCAAGCGCGCCATCTCAACGTCTTTGTCGAACAAGTCGCCAAAACTGTTGTTGTCGCGAAGAAACCTCTTGATGTAGGCTAATGCCTGATGGTGGCGCTGCGACGCCTACGCCCGAGTC
Source organism: Corythoichthys intestinalis (assembly GCF_030265065.1). NCBI lineage: Eukaryota > Metazoa > Chordata > Actinopteri > Syngnathiformes > Syngnathidae > Corythoichthys > Corythoichthys intestinalis. The sequence continues at coordinate 27,505,506 of NC_080400.1, read as the reverse complement.
GGTTCCACCGTCTCCGCCTTGAGTATTTTTGTTTTAAAACCTACCGAAGACGGAATAAGTGTTGCAACAGCGTTATAGTATTTTTATTTCCTCGGCATTGCAGTCTTACTCGCAAAAAGTCCACAACGTAATATAACAAAGCAACATATTCTGACAAAACATGGGACAGTAGAGAAATGTCGGCCAATGTAGGTGGTCTGTACGTTGTAGGGCAAAGATGGATTAGATGCAATCAAACGCAAGCAAAGAAAAAAAAAGTGGTAGGGGGGGAAAAAAAAAAAAAAAAAGACATTTAAAATGAGCACTGCCTATGTTTAAAATCTCCATGGCCATGGGATTGTGAAACATGCTTCCTTTGTCCACATATGTTCTAAAGTCAGGCATGCAATATTTGGGCTATAATTTGACTTAGACATTATCACAGAAAAGCTGATACTGTATAATATACATATTTTCAGGTCATTCTCTTTAAATGAACACCATTCAAAAAAGTAAATACAAGCACTGGGACTGAAATTCTTTTACATAGTGCGAAAGTGACTTGGTTGTGTTTTATTGTCGTAATTCATGTTTTTTATGACATATTAAAAACATCTGCAATTACTCCAATTAAAAAACAAAAGCTTTTGTAGGAAAAAAGTATATCTTCTGTGTCTTCAATAACCTAGCTAATGGATGTCTTAAAAGAAAAAAAAAATCCATGTTGATGAAGGTACTTCAGGATGTCTTTAAGTATTTATCATTCAAGTAACTGTAAAGTTTACCTACTTATTGTGGTTATGCAGAAAAAAGTAATTCATAAATTGCGTTACGAAAACAGTTAGAGCCTGGCGTCTGAGACTACAGCTGAAGTTTTTAAAAAGACAAATTTAAACTGCTAACTGAAAAGACTAATTTAAAAAGCTAAATGATGTGGATGTATTAAAAATACATATAGTTAGTTCTATATCAAAACAAAATAAACAGAGGTTTTGAGGTAGAAGAAAAACAATGACAATCTTTAAGTCTTCAGCAAGCTATGTAATGGGTAAAAATCAGAGGCCTTACTAGCATACGGAATGCCCTTGCCTGTCCCCTTGTTTAAATTAACACTTCAAATGTTGTAACTAGTTGGGGGGTGTTTCGCGGGTCCTAACGGTGGGGGGTGATGGTGCCGTGTGTGTTAAATGAATAGTTTTAAGGCTAAAGTATTTTCAAATTATTTTGTGTAAATCCTATCAGTGAGAAACACGACTCATCATCAAACTGCGCATACGTATGCTCATTAACAAAGCTGGTATGTAACTACCTTACTCTTATTTGAATAGAACTTAGTAAACATAATGTTTTAATTAACTTGGATTGGCTCTGGTATGAGCTAAGTGTATGGAAGTAGTGCTAGCTTTTAGAATAGGAAAGGACAGAAGGTTGAAGTTGGTCTGACAAATTCCCTCATCGTTGTTCAGAAACTTACAGTATGCTTTTCGAGGTACCGTATTTGTTGCTTGTTGCACTTTTCAAGTGAAAACGTTTGCCTTGCGTAAGAGCGCATATTATGCACTTACAAACCGATTTTGTTTTCCAAGAGAAGGTATACCAACTGTATAAGATGTGGAATCATTTCTTAGGATGTGGAATGGATGAATATATGCACAAAACAAATGCGTACTGCACTTAAGTAATGTTCATGAAATCCTTTGAAATAACAATAGTATCATTGCAGATATTTTTAAATATATAATTGTCTTGGGCTCTGAAGCCTTCCTGTATTCTATGTTAATTTGCTTGCTAGGCCCTACCTTTGCCTTCCCCCTGTCCCCTTGTCGAAATGAACACTCCAAATGTTTTATCTAGTTGCACGTGTTTGTGGATCGGTATTGGATCTGAACTTACTCATATTGCTGACTAAACTCTTTAAAAACTTACAAACTACAAAATTATTACGTTATCATAAATTATCGTACATTTTTTAATTATACATAGTTTGGGGACAATGCGTTTTGAAGTCTGTAGTGAATCCTACGAAATTCCCCCAGATATACTAATGTTAACAGAGTCAGTTTGTAACACCTCAGATGGAGTATTCTTTTATATTCAATATTTTATGTTTTACTTTTCATGTTCTACACGTTATATCTTTCATATCAAAGATGTTTCTATTTACTGATTGAAGAATTAGAACACTCTATACACTATTTTAAAACATTTCATATTTATTTGAATCAGATATACTACATTCTGTTAAGCACGAATGTAATAGAACTTAGTAAACATAATGTTTTAATTAGCTTGGATTGACTCTGGTATGAGTTAAGTGTATGAAAGTAGTGGTAGCTTTTGGAATAGGAAAGGACAGAAGGTTAAAGATGGTCTGACAAATTCCCTCATCGTTGTTCAGAAACTTACAGTATGCTTTTCGAGGTACCGTATTTGTTGCTTGTTGCACTTTTCAAGTGAAAACGTTTGCCTTGCGTAAGAGCACATATTATGCACTTACAAACCGATTTTGTTTTCCAAGAGAAGGTATACCAACTGTATAAGATGTGGAATCATTTCTTAGGATGTGGAATGGATGAATATATGCACAAAACAAATGCGTACTGCACTTAAGTAATGTTCATGAAATCCTTTGAAATAACAATAGTATCATTGCAGATATTTTTAAATATATAATTGTCTTGGGCTCTGAAGCCTTCCAGTATTCTATGTTAATTTGCTTGCTTGGCCCTACCTTTGCCTTCCCCCTGTCCCCTTGTTAAAATTAACACCTCAAATGTTTTATCTAGTTGCACGTGTTTGTGGATCGGTATTTGATCTGAACTTACTTATACTGCTGACTAGACTCTTTAAAAACTTACAAACTAAGAAATTATTACGTTATCATAAATTATCGTACATTTTTTTATTATACATAGTTTGGGGACAATGCGTTTTGAAGTCTGTAGTGAATCCTACGAAATTCCTCCAGATATACTAATGTTAACAGAGTCAGTTTGTAACACCTCGGATGGAGTATTCTTTTATATTCATTATTTCATGTTGTGCTTTTCATGTTCTACACGTTATATCTTTCATATCAAAGATGTTTTTACTTACTGATTGAAGAATTAGAACACAATAGACAGTATTTTAAAACATTTCATATTTATCTGAATCAGATATACTACATTCTGTTACACACGAATGTAAGCTTCTATGTAACGCAGTATTATCAGAGACGGTTAATAATACAGCTCAGCTGCTGTGTGTTTTTAAAATATCCAATGCATTATTTAATTTTTTATTTTTGCTACTGATTAGGGTCCCGCCTTAAGTTTGACTCTCTTGAACTATCACATTTGTAATGAAACTGCGCAATACAACAACCTGTTGTTTTTCCGTCATCTTGATATTAAGAATGTGTTCGTCATTTCTTAACTTATAGCCCTTACAGACACATTGACTTTTTAGAAACAGATCTACCGTGGCAGAAAAAACTCACATACGTTAATAGAGTGGCTATGTCTGCAGTTATTCAAACATTAAATCTACTTTACGGTCAAACATTCAGGTTTGGAAATTGTATCACGTTTCAGGGGCATGGCGTTCATGTTTACAGAGGCAGGGTTTCTGGTCTATGTCATCAGCTTTTCACGCCCACCACAATGCGACATAGGCCGACTCAAAAATGGGGGGCGGAGATTCGCAATGTGTATTGAAACATGTGTCAAATCAGTCTCCCGCGGCAACGCAAGGAAGATGCATCTTCTGAAGACTCTCCAAAAACTGCAACATTGTTGGTAGGTCGCTATTTAACTCTTATTTGGATGCTTTTCATTAAATAGAGCATGCTAACTATCAAAAACTCTTGTAAGATAAATAAATAAAGTAGGGTGAAGTTGTACCCAAAAAAAAAAAGTATACATAAAGCATGCTAACTATCAAATGCTCTTGTGAAAATAAATCAAACCAAGGTGATGTTGTACCAAAAAAAAAAAAACAGTATCAGCAGCGTTGAAATGTTCAAGCAAACTTGACAGACGTTGTGCTTTAGAGTAGATGTGGTGACGCTGTTTGGGAAAAGATCAAAAACACTGTTGAGTTAGAAAAATCTAGAAAAGGCACTCATGTAAGACTTTTAAAACGTATAGCCCAACAAAACCGTCAAAGCCTGGGAAATTGGTCCACAGCCGGGGAGGAAAGGTCTGTCGCAGCGCACTGTTAAGGTAGGCTAACGAAAATAACTGTTTAGCATTGCAAGGCTAAACTAACCTATTCGCTGGTCCCACCCCACGCAGATCACGTGGGCCTACATAGGGGGGCTGTCTGGACATGTCTCAACTATTCTTCTCAGCAAAGACGCCCCGCAACACCTGCATGGCGGACCCCTACTGACCGCAGACGCAGTGTCTCACCACGAACACACAGCCCACACCACATCCTCCTAAACCCCTCGCCACGTTGGGAGACCCCAAATAACAAAAGACTACCAGACACCCTGGCGCCTCAGCTCCACAGGTTTCCTCTCACACCTACACGCGAACCAGACTTCAGAGACACCCAATAACCATAGTTCTTTTACTGGTGTCAAAAGGAACACCTAACAATACCATATTTTTGACTGTTGCACAAAAGGGACGTTGCTTACGTCATCAATCAAAAGGTCATTTGCATAAATGACAGGAGCTGCATAATATTATTTTTTAGCATCTTTTGGATGTGGTGGAACGGGAGAGTCGCATCATGGATGTGCAGCTGACAAATCTGCACCAGTTGTGTGATGCCATCATGTCAATATGGACCAAACTCTTTGAGGGATGCTTCCAGCACCTTGTTGAAACGATGCCACGAAGAATTGAGGCAGTTCTGAAGGCAAAAGGGGGTCCAACCCGTTACTAGCATGGTGTACCTAATAAAGTGGCAGGTGAGTGTATATGTATGTACTGTTTTGTTACAGAAATCCTGATGGTCAGAGAGCTGCTCATGGATTTCTTTTTCTCTTACATAAAGACTCATTTATTCTGTTTTGTTTTCCTCTGTGTCTGTATACCACATTGGACAAGAGTCTCCTTGCACAGGGACACAAGCTAGGACCCAACAAACTAGTAGACCAATGCAACACTTGGCCATGAGCTACATTTGAACAAATACGAGCACAACAAAGGCACAGGGCTTATTTGGTCTGCTGATGCTCAGGGAACAAAGCTGCTTGCAGTCATCATCTTCTAGACCAAAATAATTGCAAACGAAAACATGAGGTCTTGTGACCATGTATGATTTGCAGAATTAGCTGTGCCTCTGGAAATATAAACAGTGACTGTCCCTCCTAATGAAAGTGCTCTCTTTGCTTCACAATATGCATTCATCAAACGCGAAATCGCTTTTTACACTTGACAAGCTGCCAAAATGTGAAAATCACACGCAATGTGTTTGTGTGTCTTTACAGTGTTTGTATTGAACACAACACAATGGTGCCAGCATGTACACTCACAGTTCAAATACATTGAATGAGCTACAGTATGCTTCCTTTCTCCTCCCATTCATTTTTTTGGTGGGGGGCTGAGGGTGAGCTCAAACAGCATGGTCCTTTAATGGCTTGTAGGATCTGAGGTTCAGGGTTTTAATCCTATGTGGGTTGATTGTGTTGTTTGTTTTTTCCTGGATACATTTGCTTCCCACATTCCAAAAGCATGCAAGTTAGGTTCATTGAAGACTAAATTGTCCAAAGATGTGTGGGTGAATGTTTGTCTACACGTCCCATGATTGACTGTCGACTAATCAGTTTAGCATATGTGAATGATGACAAGCAGAATTGAAAATTAATTTTTAGTAGTCCGCTACATTCTCATATGAGAAGAGGCCTTCATACAAGGCTACAATACAAACATTTGTCTCAAAGGTCAAATGTTAAAAAACAAAAAGGCAAAAAAAGGATATTGACTTGTAGCAACACCAGCTGAATTGTCTCCTGTCAACGGCTACATTGCTACAATACTATCTTCCTGCAAGCTGTGTAACCCAAACCTATCTTATCATCCGCAGGTTGTGGTATAAGAGTATGTGTGTGTATTGGTGTGTGTTGGCGTGCAAGCCCTCTTGAGGTTAGGTGAGTGAATTCACTTCACAGGAATGCACAGCTGAGTTAAGCTGTTTTTACATCAAAACACATTCTAGTAACAACTTTTTAGTAACAACTCACTTTCCCTCACCCGTGTCGCCACTCGACTGTAAGCCATGTTTGATTGATCCACCTGCCAATACCTGTGAACTAAAAGAGCATTTAAATGTAGGCATTCTTCATCTATAGGCTCATCTGGGGAAAACAATCATTTTACGTCACTAAATGTACTGTTGGAATGAGGCAATAATTGTATGAAAGACATGCGAAAAAGTTTGCTTTATTTGGCAAATTTTTCATGCTAAAAGAAAGTGGGTATGGGGAGCGATTTGTCTCAAAAATATTCTCATAAATACATCCACGATTCACACGTTTTGTAGATCCACAAATATATGTAAGATTTTCACATGTATTTTCGAGATCCACAAATATATCCGTGATTGTCACGTTTTTGTAATCCACAAATATATCCTCGAAATTCACCTTTTTTTATGTTCTGCATGCACTTATAATGAATTATTGTTTGCAAAAATTCGAATTGTATTTGTGAATCAGCGGCAGCGTGCATTTATTTTGGAGACAAACATAACAAGAAACGGTCGAATTTTCACGCACAATGGCATTTGCGATTCACATTGTTTTGTTTTTCAAATTCACAAATACTCGTAATTTCTCGAATATAACGCGCACTTTTTTTCCCCCAAATCAGTTTGTAAAATCATGGTGCGCATTATAAACGGGTACATGGATAGAGACAGAAATATATATATATTATACATATATATATGTATGTATATATATATATATATATATATATATATATATATATATATATATATATATATATAAATAAACCGATTTTTTTTTATTGACACGGCCACATTGTGTTGAAGAAACGTATGCGGCGATCAGTTGCCGACCATTACGGTACGTGACGTCACCATTTTTTTTCGGTAATACTTCACTCTGATCAGCCGAATGATTTCGTCAGAATTCGCACAGAATTTAGTTTCTTGAACTCATTTGAGTCAACGTTTATTGCAGCTCCGCAACTCGGACCATAACAAATGTAACAAGTACTAACAACACAGACTTCCTGTGTGTGTCCGTCAACTATATCTGTCCCTCGGGAAACTCAAACCCAAATAACAATAGTTCCTATTGTTACTGTCGTGTCAACAGCAATGAGCTCTCTCGGATTTCCGACTCATGTTCTCACTTTCATTTTACTGTATCAATCCATGGAAGAAACATTTATTCATTATGATGAAACGAGCAAGGTATACAGCAGCCTTTAAAAGGAAAGTCACATCTGTTTTGTTTTCTCCTAGATTCTGGTAAGTTGGAGAAGTTGTCAAATCATATTATTACTATAAATATTGGCAGTTTATGGTAATGTTTTGAACTACCAATATGCTATGCTTGTGCTGTGTTTCACCAGTCAGTAAAATGACATTTCTGTATCTGTACACGAGCTCTGTTTTCTTGTATACTTCTATTTATTGGTGCTAAAATTAGGGTGTGCGTTATTAACGGGTTATAAACAACGTTACAAACAATAATTTTCCCTAGATTTTACAAGTAAATTTGGGGTGCACATTATATACGGGTGCGCCTTACATTCCGGAAATTACGGTACATCCGGAATTCTCACAAATACATTAGTGATTTTCACATCTTTTTCAGATCCGTTTTTCACGTTTTTTTAATGATGTGCATGCAATTATCATGACTTGACATTTTTAACTCATTTGCTCCCAAAAACGTATCAATACGTTTATTTTTAATTGTTTCAGTGTCCCAAAGACGTATTTATACGTCTTTTACGTTTTTTTTCACAAGACACATCTTTAGGTTCTGGTTCAACTTAGCTCCAAAGCACAAAGCTGAAAATCCATTTTAAAGCAATATAACCGACCATTGGAGGGCAGTAGCGCATTTGGTAAGACCCCAAACCCGATTCAACTGAACGAAAGGCGGGCCGCACGGCCGGGGCGCAGGCGGAAGATGACCAAATGTACGTCCAGGATGCCAGGTGGTGGACGACCGAGCAGAACAACCGGGACCACCAGTGCAGCGGACGATGCCGTTGAGTCCGTGCTGGAAAGACTAAAAAAAAATCCATCTTTATGAGACAGGCGGCGATGAGGGAAAAGTTTACCCCGGCCGTCTCGGCCACAACAGCGTCATCACTCAGTTATGTGTAAATGAATTCTTACTTTGCTATCAAAAGCTCTATTTGTCTTGTTGTTTATGTTATTTTGTAAAAGGAAAACATAATTCAGATGTTTGGGATAAAGCAAAAAATAGCTGTGTTTAAGTCAAAGTTATGTTTGAAATGTATGCGTTTAAAAAAGCTCAATTTCTCTGTTTTTTCGTCAGAAATTGGAAAATTGCTCAACTAAGCTATTTTCTAATGCTGATTTCTAAAGAATAGAAAAACATATGATTTGGTGGGTTCCATGTTTATATAGCATTACAACAGAATTTTCTGTGGGCCTTGCAAAATCAATCAAAATCCAGTAAAATGGCCAGGAGCGAAGGGGGTTGCACTGGTGAAATTGGCTGGGAGTGAATGAGTTAAGTATTCGATTTTGCTTGTGAATTGTTGGAGCTGTGTTTTTTAACAGCTAACACACACATTTATTTTTGAGACAAACGTCACTCAATGTTTGACCATGATTTTCTCACACACAACAAGCCGAGAATTTTCACATGGGTCTCAAAAAACCTCCACCCCCACCCGATAGGTGGCAGTGATGAGCGCATAGACTATAAAAATATTATTCCCAAATTCCCTGATGCGAGGTCAAAAGTGCCCATCACTAGAGAGATCACATACTGACACATAGCGGGTGACATGACACCAGGCAACTGATAAACAGTAAGCTTGAGAACGATAAACCGATACGACCGGATATCCGGTTTAACAGGTGAGAGATACAGCTGTATCGATAGTAAAGTTACCATTCGACAGCAATTGGCCATTAAATACTCAATGAACCGATAGTAGAGATAGAATTCGGCTATCTCGAGCACAAGAATCGGCTTCGAATGCCTAGTTCAATCCATTGCTTAATATGATAATAATTTAGCTTTTACTTCACATGCTGCGTTTGTGTCGTTCACCACGCAGTGCACTTTGATTGTGACCGCATGCATGATACAATATGGACAAGCACCACTCACAGTCGTGGTTGCCTCAACTTCCCATGCATTTCGGCAGAAACGCTAGTAGTCGCCGTCATTACCTGATCGTCACGGGCGTGTCATAACAACGCGAGAGCTAACAACACCACTGTAACCCACGCTCTGTAGCGTTTTCTTCACAGCCCAAATTGAAACTAGTAATGGCAACGAAGCAACATGCTAAAACAATGGACAGTTTGAGCACCGATGCTAGCGACATGCAGCGATTGATTTTCAACGCACCCAGGAAAACAAAAGTCGGACTTTGAACTGATGAAGGCAGCCAGATCTGTTCGCATGGGACAGAGCAAGTGTGAAGTGTGAAGCGGTACAGAGATCGTGAGTTTTTAACCCTGAAAAATAAAACACTACAATGGTGGAAAGGGCAGCCCGAAATGCAGTCTACTTAAACATGAACACGTGGATTATCATGATCTTCCTCAAGAAAAATCTGCCCTTCAAAAAAGATATGGACAGTGATGAGGAATAAAAAATGTAGAAGCACAATGAATGACTTTGCTGTGTATAAGGTTAAAGTAATGATTATTGACCTGTCTTTCTAAAATGCCATGTTTTTATTCCACCAATTATACCAGTGGTAAAGCATAATTTATTATTTATTTATGATAACACCATCAGATTTAATTCTTTTTTTTCTAGAGCTACTGTATATAATTGATATTTTTTGTCTGTAAGATGTTTACGTTAAAAGTTTGCACTTAAATTACTCGCCTCTTGTGTTAAAAACACCAGGAAATACAGTAATTGAATTACTGCACTGTATTGTTGTCTGTCACTGGAGTTTCCATCCAACAAAATGAAGTCCATATAGTAAGCCTTATTTTTTTATTAAGATTTTTTTTTTCATAAAAAATAAAACATAACATTGGTATGAAATGTTGTTGTTTAATTTTTTTTTATTAGAAATGTGGTCTTTTTTTTTTTTTTTTTTTTTTATGTTTAACTCTTTAACACCTAAGGCTATTTTGGCCGAATTTGCATGCATTTGATGTTGCCTTTATATTTCAAAGAAAAAATTGTTCACAATGGCCAAGTTGGGTCCCTTTTTTAAGGACACCTTGAACTTCATGTCCAAACTGTTGTTTTCTTCACTGACCAATTATAATCCACATTTTGGACCCAAAAAGACAAAAAAAAAATCCCAAAATATTTTTTCAAAATTTGTAATATTGATGTCCAATTGACAACCAAACATGCTCGACCAACAGTTTTGAAGCTTGATAATATTTATTCAACTTGTTAGGATAAACATTCAATAGAAAAAATTAAGATTGAATAGTTTTATGTTTGACAATTCAACACAAACAGCAAGTATGGTCATAGGCATTTTTGGCCTTTACACATACTATGGTCAAAACAGATTATATACAGTGCAAAATAGTGAGAAAAAAATCTATATATCATCTAACACAAAAAGGGTTTGGAGGATATCTCTTTGTGAAGTTAGGTATTATACCCATCACCATATTTATCACCAAAGTATATACGTACATGCAATCAAGCTTCTCGAACACTCATCTTTATAAAAATTGAAAAGATTATAGTGAAGAAAAAATATATATAACATTGAAAAAACGTATTTTCAAAAATATTGACAAGTAGTTCATTCAATTCAAATTTTTCTGGCATATGACCCAATAAAGTTTTTTTTTTTTTTTTTTTGCGCACTCAATAAAGCTTCTGCATGAACAGGTCACGGAGCTGCGTCACACACAACGTCACACAGCCTACTCTTTCGCCGCTTGCGCGCTGCTGTCAGCCTGTCACTTCTACTCGCCGAAACGCCGACTCATCCCAGGAAAACAAAGACAAATACGGCTCATCTTCTTCCTTGAGTTAATAATTCATTAGCTTGTGCTAAATTTAGTTTTAGATTCATTCTGCACGTTTCAAAGTCGCTCGCTCATTCCAACCGGCCGTTGCTTGCTTCGCATGCCTCCTTTTCCTTAGTTGGCGCCTCGCTCGGAAATGTATTAAAAATGTCCAGATTAGGTTCGTCCTTCTTGACATCACAACGGCTCTTGGGATATGTAGTCTTTTGTGCTGCTTTCGGTTTTGAAAAAGGACAAGAAATGATGGAAATATGGAGATAGATACATGGTCCATGCAGCGTTTTAATGCATATTTATGAGTGCAATAAAACTATAAAACTCAAATGACATTATCTCCCGTTTTTCTTGGTCGATTGACTTCAAATAAAAACTGGTGTGGACATCAACTTCCACACTTTCAAATGAGATCAACCAGCGGCACGTGGGTGACGTAATTACAGCGTGACAAAGCTTCAAAGACGACATGCGTAAAAGCGTCGCTGCCGACACGTTCGGTGTTAAAGGGTTAAAAAAACTGTACGAACACACACAACAAATGTTTACTATCGTATCGTTTTCACTCTGTATCGAACCGTATCGTTCTTAAATTGTATCGAATCGTATCGAATCGCTCGGCCTTAAAAATGTATCGTTTTTTTAATCGAATCGTAACCTGTGTATCTAGATACATATCGAATCGGCTTCATACCAGAGATTCCCAACCCTAATAAACAGGTGTCTTGGGTCCTTGTACCTTATTGCCATTCGTTTGTCCTTCTAATATTGGAAAAAAATAAAACAAGCCCAATTCCGCTTTTGTTTTTATGTGTGTTGACAAAAAAATCATAAATGAATCATTTCCGGTTTCCCAATTAAAAACTGCAAATTCAATAACGGAAAACGAGCCTTAATCCATTTTCCCAATATCTGTTCATTGAATTGAAGTCGAAAAACAAAATACGTCCAATATTTATGTTTTCCAAGACGTTCGCTTTTACAATGAGCCATGACCCAGAAGAAGATGTCTTGCTGAAGAAGAACATCGTCTTCCGGGTCAAGGCTCATTGTCAAAGCGGACTCAGTGGAAAACAAATATTGGGAATAAACTGACAATGTAAAAACGGATTCAGGCTCGTTTTTGTTGTACAAAATTATAAGGAAAAACAGATGGCCAAAAGGCAAGACTTGATAGTTCTTGAAATTTGGGAATCATACTTTTATAGTCTATACTGCTACCTATCGGGTGACGGTGGAGGTTTTTTGAGACACGTGAAAATTCTCGGCTTGTTGTGTGTAAGAAAATCTTGGGTCAAACACAGAGTGACGTTTGTCTCAAAAATAAAAGTGCGTGTTCGCTGTTAAAAAGCCCACAGTTCACAAGCAAAATGTCAAGTCATGATGATTGCATCATTGCACGCACATCATTAAAAAAACACGTGAAATTTGCGGAAGTATTCGCTGATGTGAAAAACATTAGTTGCTGTATTTGTGAATTTCAAAAGGGTGTGAATCACGAATGCGCTTGTGTGTGAAAATCTGACAATTTCTTGTTATGCTTGTCTCAGAAATAAATGCACGTGGCCGCTGATTCACAAATAAAATTGGAATTTTTTGCAAATGATAATTAATGATAAGTGCACACACAACACAAAAAAACCGCGTGAATTTCGGGGATATATCTGTGGATTAAAAAAACGTGAAAATCACGGATATATTTGTGGATTTCGAAAATACATGTGAAAATATTAGATATATTTGTGGATTTACAAAACGTGTAAATCGTGGATGTATTTATTAGAATATTTTTGAGACAAATCTCTCCTCATAAGTGGGCAGCTAGCAGCAAAGACAAGGTTGTGTGGCTTGGAATATTGGGGTGTCCGAAGGTAAGGTGAGTTTAGCTGTTTAGTTACTGTTCAGTTAAAAAAAGGCAAAATGGGATCCACAAGTTTCTTAGGTACTTCCGCTTTACTTACACATTTCTGCTCGCGACTTCCGTTTTCCACTTTCTCTAACCAAAAAAAGAATGGGTCACTCATCAAAATCCCTCAAAAAAGACAATTTGGAAATACCATTTTGATAATAATAATAATATATTAATATAATATAATAATATAATAATAATAATAATATTAAACAAAATATTTTTGTATTTTATTGATTTAATGGAAGTGGATGGAAACAGAATCGCAAGCTCTGAGGCAAGCTCCGAGGCATTCAGTACCTACCTGCACAGCAACAAACTTGAATGTGTCCTAATACATGAATTTTGTGTTTATGACGGCAGATCAGAACTAGAACTGTGCCACTACAAAGCAATAACAGGTACAATTATGTTCAATTTGACTACAGTTCTGTGTGTTGTGTCACAGCTGAGACATTATCTTTGCATTAGCTTCAACTATAAAGAAATGGAAAACAAACACTCATCTACTACAAGTCATACATGGGCTTTTTACCCTAAATGTAAGTGTTACACGTTTTTTGTTAGTTTGTTTACAGGTGGAAATCACTGTTAGGCAAGGGAAAACAACTTGGTGTGCCTCACAACCGGTGGTGTTAATAACGGCGTTACTAACGGCGTTGTTTTCTTCAGTAGTGAGTAATCGAATTAATTACTTTTCTCATCTTGGCAACGCCGTTACTGAGGCGGAAAAGGCGTGCGTTACGATGTTGGTTGACTGCCGCGAGAAAAGTCTGGAAAAAGACGGACTCACAGAGACGAGAGAGCAGAGCAGGAGTGGGGAGGAGGCAAGGGAGTGTGATGCCGTTGCAAACGCGATGCTAATATGCTAGGTGGCTCCAATAATACCTGACTGTAGCCAATAGCCTGCAAACTACGCCCACATGATGCTTCGGTAGATATCACATATATACAGAACTAGATGCAAATGACAGACATGGCGGCATTAGCAACATACATATAAAATAAAGCACTGGATGCATTAGTAAAAAGCCGCCATCTTAAAGCAGTAGACTTCTCACGAAGGCTCTGTTGTAGAGAACCTTCCTGGAGAACCTGTCACTTTTTATCTAAAATGCTCCTGAATTGGCAAAACTTAATTTAAATCTATCTTTAAATGATGAAAGTTTTAAAACTTACATGTCGAAAATAGACGGAAGTAATGCAATAACGGGAGCAATTTTAACAACTTTAACGATTGATTCACAACATTAAATGACTTCCACACATAGCAAAGGTTATTATCTAGTTATTATCATTATTATTATCTAGTTACCGCAATATCTGGAATACCCCTGTTGTCCCCAAAACCCTTTAAACTTCAGATTGTGTGACCAGTTTTTTTTTTTTATTTAATTAAAAAAAAAATTTTTTTTTGAAGGGAAAAAAAAAAACATGAAAATGATCACATGTTACTTTGTCAAGTAACTAATTACTTTTACATTCAGATAACTGAGTTACTAAGGCGATTACTTTTTGGGAAAAGTAATTTGTAACTGTAATTAATTACTTTTTTAAAGTAAAATTAACAACACTGCTCACAACAACACTTATGTTGATGGAAATATATTGAGAACTACGTGCATTGTACCTTGATGAGGGAAGGCTCGATTTATGCTCCACATTCGTTAATATTTTTCTAATGATTTTATACATTGTGATTTATTGACCTATTTTACACACCCACCAACTGTTTGAAATACCGTAAAACAAGAAATGGAATCATGTTGTCTAAAAGTTTTATTGCGATCAATATCTGCAATAAAAAAGAATGACAAACTATTTCTGTATATATGTACATGTGTGATGAGCTCATAATACCATAACTGTAACCAGATGAAAAATACCTTGAAGTATTCCCTTGTAACAAATAATTCTGTGTCAGCCCTTCTGCATTCGGCAACTGTAATATTATTTGTAATTTCGCCTCATTTTAGTCATTCAACTGTCCAGCGTATCAATCTACACCTCATGTTAACACAACAGATTGTTAGAATTTTGTCCACGAACGATCAATGTAGTGATAAGAACAAACATACAATCTTTTAGGTGGATTCTTTAGGTTTAAAGCACATCCTTAACTTTGTCTGCTGCTGGTTTGGATTTAAGGTGTATGGCCAGGCAGATCCACCCTGGTGCTTAGTAGCTACTGGCTGGTCGCTGATCAAAACATTCCACTTTCAACCACATATATAGGCACTTCCAGGAGTTCACGCACGGCACAGAAAGTCCCAGAGCCTCATCTACGTCGTGCTGAATCTATTTTTAGAGATTCTGTGGGTTTGATTTTGCAGTTTTAACTTTGTCTACACACTGCTTACTTCAACCGCACTTCACGTCGTTCTGTCTAAACCGGAAATCCGTAGCAGAAAATGTCAAACATGGCGCCGCCCAATTTTTGCCCAGGAAACTTGTCTATAAGACTCAGTAGACCGCGGCAAGGTTAATAACCCTTCTGGGGTGTGTATTCAGGAAGCACAATAAAAGTTACTAAAATATATACAGTACTTGTCTGGAAAAAAATATATACTAGTATATCCAAATTTACACAATACTGTTAAGATTGAAATGAACCATTAAAAGGTGTTTTTTTTTTTTAGTGTAACTGGTTCACAGTGAGAACTATTTAGAGAAATTAGACCATTTTGTTCCAAGATGTGGGTACCAAACTGTCAAAACAGGAAACCTCTTGTACATATTTTTATGTTGATTGCCTTCCTCAAGATGCCAAGTGACGTTACCACTGTCAAGGTTATATGAATACCACCACTAACATTGGCATGTTTGTCTTTGTAGAGACAGAATTAAGTGAAGGTGTACCTAATCTTGTGGCGAGCAAATACATCCACATAAGAACATCTCCACACCATGTCCTCGTGGCTGGAACGATTCGCTCTCGGCCGCCTACACTTGGTTCCAGAAATAGGCAAATATTCCGAGGAAAGCATGATGGAGCGTGACAGGGCTATTTGACAGCCACCGTTTAATCACATCATGTCGCCTGAGAAAACGTGTAATACCAAATGCTTTCTAACTGCCTTTTCATTCAGCTTGAATTAGCCAGAAAAGTAGCAGAGACATTTACTGTACATCATCTTTTAAAAGCATCATCCATCAGCATTGTTATCACAGTGTGTCTTTACAATAAATACTAATGGTCTGTTCAATGTCAGGTAAACAGGGTACATAATATTGTTATACATTGATAAATATACAGTATAAAATATAGAAACATTAAAATGATATATTTTTCTTTAGCTGTACCCAAATATCACATACTTTCATTCCACACGTAAATCTCATTTCCTTCTAATATTGTCCTGAAATCTATCAAAATCTGCTTGTGAGCACTTCTTTGCTGAGATAATTGCCCCACCTCAAATTTTTGCGAGATGTTTACCGCACCGGTTTACCTTAGGCGGTCCATATTAGAAATGCATGATAAAATGCAAACAAAAAAAGCATAATTTTGTGCGTAAATATAAATATTTTGTAAATTTTCTGTGGAAATATATTTAATATAAAAGTTACATACAACCGAGCTTTCCTTGGCAGTGATCCCATCAAACACCACTGAGGAGCTCCTGCATTCCTCCAGGCTTTGAGAATCATAGTAATCTTTAGAATCATAGAAATCTTTCAGGTATTAAAATGTACAATAACATTTGAAAATATATTAATAATTCAGGTATGTATTGGACAAAAAGTGCTTATTGCCCGATGTCTTATGGTTTAAGCGCTGCAGGGGAACAAGAACGCTGGTGAGGCAGAAGGGGCTGATGCAAACCTCAAAATTATTTATTCAACAAAAACTACTGCAAGGATGGACTAAGGAACAATGCAAGTACATGGACTGTGGAACATTCAGTAACAACAATCTGATAAGGACTGAACTGAAACAGGGAGCTTAAATACACAGATGGGTAAGGAGACAATGAGAAACAGCAGAGTGACAGAATAAGCATAGGGAAAGTGATCACATACACAGAGATGGCAGACAACAGGTTGATTGGATAATCAAGGACAAAAGACAAAGGACACAAAACACAATGGAAGTAACCGAAACCATAACAAACCAAACACGGACCAGAACACAATGTAGGGCACTGTATAACTAAGCAAGGGAAAATAAGCCCATTTAAGTTCCCCTGACTTAGTTCGTATAATAAAAGTGAAATTATTAGAGAAATTAAACTTTCTCATATTTATTTATTTATATAAATAATAAATATTTGGATTTTATGCTAATGATATTCAAGTACATATATAAAAAAGACTTATGTAATTTAAATTAATATTTGATTTTGGTTCCTATATTCCTGCAAGGAAATGCCTTCCTAACAAAACTCAAGAGGACATTTAGCTATTTTTTGTTTACATAACGATGCAGATAGTATGATATAATATCCACAGAGGGACCGGGATAGAAATGTGAATAGCACCAATTAAAACAGTGGTTGTGTTGTCATGGCGACGGGTCGAGTAGGGCATGTTCAAAGTTTAGCTGCCTTTTTAAATGCTTTTTAAAAAACTCTTTACCATTTTGTCCCCTTAATTGCTAAAAATGAATCTAAAGATTTCTTTTTCTCCAATATTCGGCTGTGATCTTGTCCGTGTTGCCACGGTGCTCGCAGTGAAGCAGAATTGGTGCCATTGGGGTTTAGAAGATGTCCATTTGTTTACCTAAAGGCCTTTTTTCACTCTTCAGCAAAGAGGAATAAAACGAGGAAGTGTGATTTTTCTTTTTTTTTATTTTAAAGCTTGAGTCTGTTGCTGCTTGCTGCTAGACATTGCTGATCAGACAGGCAAAGTGAAGCAATTACTAGCCTTGTGTCAGTGATTTTGTAACTGTCTGCCACTCCGCTGTTTCCTATTCTGCACTTAACTAAAGGATAATTCTAACATTCTGTGGAAAAACTGCATTTTGGTACACTCGTTGTGTAGTTACTAGGGGTGTAAGGGTGCACTAAAATGATTTTTTGGTTCGATTTCGATTCAAGTGCTCAGTTCGGTTAATTTTCAATGCAAAAATAATCACGAAAAGAAAACTTTAAAATTATTTTCTTTTTAAAAATGTAAACAATAGAACTTGTGTAAATAACTAAAAGTGACCCTTTTGGGTGATATTTAAGTTATCATCCAGTCGTTTTGAAGTTGCAAGAATTCTGCCTGACAACGACACTAATAAATACAGTATACATTAGAGCTGTGTTCAGCATGAATACGCTAAATAATTCCCAGTAGGTGCCAGTGGAGAAGTGAGGAGGTTACCATACTTAAATCCATGGAATAGCTAAGCACTATATACAGGTAGTCCCCGGGTTTCGAACGAGTTCCGTTCCTACGCTGGCGTCGTAACCCGAATTTCCGCGTAGGTCAGAATGAACCCTTTAAGTATCCCAAAATAACTATCCAAAAAGTCCAAATGTATTGTATTTTGTCTATCAATGGAGGATACACTGCCTTCTGGTGGCAGCGTTGGGTCTGGCTGGACTTTCACCTTGTATGACAGAAGCAGACCCAGACGTCTGACATGGATAAAGGATAGCTGCGCTCTGGTTTGGCCCACATAAGGCTGTAAGTTGTTTCAACTAATATATGTTTGTGTATGCATTTGTAATTAAGTTTTCAGTTCGAGTTTGTAAAGCCATGTGTGAGCGATTTGTGATGAGATTTGTAATTTAGTTAGCATTCGTAGCATTTAAGATAGTGGACTTTTGCTAGGTAAATTAGGCTAATTTAATCTTCAAAATTTACACATTGATCAGAATAGATGGATGTTTGAACACCAATTGTTTTGTGTCAAGTGTTTTATTCTTATTATGCGTGTCATTTTGAACAAGTGTAAATATATGTGGTACAGCTTAAAAATGGACAAAAGTGAAGGAAGTAAAAAGCGTCAACACACACAACTGCCTTATTTGCTGTCTGTAAAGCTGAACAATTTCATGTTTAGTGAGGAAAGAACACAGCATATTAATAAAGTAATGTAAAAAATAAGATACTGTGAGGTACAATAAGGTACTGTTTATGTGGGGGAAAAAAAAACTGCAGACAAAATGACGGGCGAGACTCCGGCGTTGTTAAGTCCGTAAAGTCGAAATCGCATAAATCGAGTGTGTGGTAAACCAAGGACTAACTGTACTGTACAAATAATATAATCTGTTGTATTCTTATTGTGTCATTGTTTACTTCTGCACTTTCATTGCCTGGTCTCATCTGGCTAGATGGACCTACTCTTGTTCCCTCACTCTATTGCATCTCTATAAACTGTAACTCCGTTTGCTAATTCCCATTAGCAGTCCTGGTGCATCTTGTCTATCCTTCCTGGGAGTGGATCTCTCCTGACTGTGGTTCTCCCCAAGGTTTCTCATTTTTTCCAAAGGGTTTTTACAGTTTTTCCTTGCCAACATGGAGGGTCTAAGGATGAGGGATGCCCAGGACTTGGACTAGAACTTAATTTAATTCATCTACTGTTTCTGACTGTTTACCATATTGCCTCTGCAAAGCCCTTTGAGACAACCTCGTTCTAATTTAGGGCTATACAAATAAAATTGAATTGAATTGAATTGTTCATGCTTTTAGAGTTGTTAATATGCATTATTTCATGTGCACTGTAAATGTTAACACAGGCATATAAAATATGTGTCACTTCAAATAAACATGGAATAGATCAAATAAATAAATAAATAAATAAATAAAGGATATGGGAAATTTAAGATTGAACACTTGGACCCATAGTAAGGCAAGGCAAAGGCAAGGCAAATTTATTTATATAGCAAAATTCAACACAAGGCAATTCAAAGTGCTTTACATCACATGAAAACCATAAAAATCACATTTAAATCAACACAACGTAAAAACCAAGACAAAAGATCGCATTTAATCACAGAATAAAAATAAATAAATAAAAATAAAACAAAAATAGAAATAAAGCAAAAACTACTACTAATAATAATCATTGAAATCAGCAATGGAGATAAGCACAAGAGGAATAGAAGGCAGGTAGATTGAAATATATAGACAGTTATGGATATGCAGTGCTAAACAAAAGCGTTTTTAGCCCTAGTACTTTAACTCATTGACTGCTATTGACAGCAATAGATATCCAATTGTTTTATCTTTCTTTATTTGTTCTTTTTTTAATCTTTTATTAGTGTTCCATGTTCCGATGATTTATTACATTAATTAAATGTTAGTATACAGAATATATATTGTTTAAATAGTGCATTTAAAGTTGAATTACATTTAAAAAATAAGTTTGTGTCGAATTGTGATTCCAAAATCAAGATAAAATCAAATTGTGAATTGTTATGTTCCAGTATTGTTACAGCCCGAGTAGATTTACATAGACTGTATGTAAATGAGCACCGGCAAGTAGACAGACGCCGCATCCTCTGTGTTAGAGGTGGAAGACTGACTGAAATGTTGCCTACTGCTGTTACACAACCGCAGACGTGAAGGTGCAAACATGATAACGTAGGTGGGCTCGTTATGTGATGTGTGTGTTAGTGAGTGAGTGTCCTGTGGGGATTTATCTTTACCCAGCAGGCACCATATGGTCTAAAGTGTAGACTTCCTTAAAACAACAGACACGCAAATGTGCATGAACAACCAAGAATGAGAGACAGTAAGAAGGAGTCAGAAATTTGCTATTTCAACTAAAATGTTGATGCAAAAAAATGAGAAAGATAAGTCACTCCTGACAGTAAGTTTGAAAAAAGATGCCACTTGAACAGCAGGCCTTTTCATAAGGAGGGGTGGCATCCAGGGGGTCCTGTAACCCCCTCAAAGTCCATATGGCCAGGGGGCATTGAACTCCCTCCAGCATTATACGACAAAGCAAGACACCTATGAGCGCATGTGAGCAAACATCTTATCTTACACTCCAGTTGTGCTTTTGAGTACAGTACGGGCACGTTTCTTGTAAAGACTGTGTCGTGACTAGGCATGTGCCAGTATGAGATTCTGACGGTATGATAACCTTAAGCCACAATATCACGGTTTCATGGTATCACGGTATTGCAATTACAGCTCTAAAATGTGTTACTTTGAGATATCTGGATTTTAAACGAAAATCAAATGTTTTCCATTGAACAGGATTTTTATTTTTCAAAACATTAGCAAATCGGAACATACGTATCATGTTAAGTTAAAATAAAAATATTTATTCGAAATAAAATTAAAATAAATGCAGTCCTTTAGGTGAAAAAAAAAAACACGTTTTATCACTGCTAGACGCACTAAACACACTGGAGTTAACTCTTGCAGCTGGTGGGAAACGTTCATGACAGTGTTAATTAACCTTTAATTTTGTATAAATACGAAATCGTATTGGAGGTATTACCTTTTCGCCAGCCACCCTTCGCAAACATGTTTTACATGTTGGTTGGCGCTCCTCCTCTAAGCCGCGGCCGTCTGTAACTTTTCTGTAGCTGAAGTACTCCAGGCACGAAAATCACTCACCTTTCGGCGAAATTTGCCGTTTTGAAGTCAAAAAGGGTGATCTACGTGAATTGTGTAGATCCGAGGAGAACATTTTTAGGGTGGGGGGGTCGTAAGTCCAACTAACTTACTAACGACATGTTTTATTGAAGTTGCTAAGCCTGTTGCGATATGCAATGAGTCCATTTATCGCAAGGTAAATAAAAATGAGGGCGGTAATTTTCACGGCTGCGTTTTATCACCGCGTGCGTTTATACATTTGTGCGTGCAGATGACATATGAGACCAGTTGTTGTGTCCATATGTTTATTGGTCAACAATACGTCGTAGAATTACAGTTCATACAAACAAAATAAGGAAACACATCTATATTAAAACACTGTAAACGTTAGCATTGCTACACTGAGACTAATGGGGAAAAACGACAACTTACTTTAGCCTGCTATAAAACATTGGCAGTTTTTTCCAAAATGCAAACTTGCGGTTAAAAGGTGACACTTCAAACATGAAAAATTGCTGGTTAACACAATTTGAAAATGACAAATGCAAAAAAAAAATCTTAGTGACACCACAAGCACGATGAAAAGTGCTTTTTGCGGAGTGTAAAGTTCTAGCTGTTTAGCAAACGTACTTCCGGTAAACAATAAAAAATAAAAAAAAAAAAACACGTCACGTTTTTCATATAAATAAAGATTTCTTGAGTTAATCCCACATACTTCAGAATTAATACTATGATATTTAAATACTATAATACTACAGAATTCAGATTTTACACTAAGAATAACTTTAAAATGACACCCTTTTTTAAAAATATGATTGGCAATTAATATTATAACTATTATAACACTATTATATATTGTAGTATACTATAATAATAATGCTAGACTTTTTTTTTTTTTTAAGAATTGTTTTGAATTATGTTGGAAAGGCGAAGTCAGTGTTCTGAATCTGTTTACATTCCATTCTTTCACACTAGTAAATGCTATTAGCTAAGCCTGCACAATATATCGTTTGAACATCGCCATCGCAATGTGCGTATGCGCAATAGTCACATCGCAGGACGTGGATATTTTTTCATTTTTTCAACATTTTAACGTTTGTTTTACTTCATGAACACAGCAAGTGTGCATATCTTGGATTAAACTGAGTTATAAAAATTAGGGCCGATGGCGCCATTTTTCAGAGCCACGGAATTTCAAAACAACATACATTCATGTTTTTCTGCTTCATGCCCATACAGCACCACAGTGTCTCACTCTCCTTCCTGCGAGGCAGCGCAACCAAACTGTTTTTCTTCGTCAACAGTGCAGTTATCCCGAACAGAGCTATTTAAGTTATCTGGTAAGAATTTTCTTGTTTTAATATCGCAATATATCGCACACTCCCCAAAATCGCAATGATAGTTTTTTCCAATATCGTTCAGGTCTACTATCAGCATTTGACCTCAGTGTTTATGTGTGATTAATTATTGTTATTTACATGTTTATTTGTACTTTAATAAAGACTTTAAATGTTTCAAAATGTTTTTGTGAATTGATAAGCGTCAACAAAAATTTCATTGCTAAATTAGTTAGAAAAATAAATAAATAAAAATTATTAGTCCACTAATTGTAAAAATAGTCAGCTGACTAATCGAGAGAAAATTAGTCATTTGGGACAGCCCTACCTGAACATATTTCCTCCACACCCTTCTCACCTTTTTAACCCCTGACCCATTTTCATGCCTGGTACTCCCATACCAGCGATTCAGTTTTCTTTGATGGGGTAAAAAGTTCAGGAGTTTCACCTCCTCCAGCCATCGTGTGGCGCAGCCGATTCACTTACACTGTGCAACAACCGGTGGGGGAGGTTTGAACCTTGCAGCTGCAAGCGAGGGATTTCTCCATGCATTTTTGGGACATAAAAAATCGCTATTATAAATAAAATGTATTATTATTATTATTATTATTATTATAATACCGTAGGAAAATGTTTGTGGTTTTGAAAACCTTGACGTTTTCATACCATAGTATACCTTGAACCTGGTAATTGGCACATATCTAAATGTGACCTGCCTGCAGTGGCACATGGGCTGAATACACAATGCAAAACCACACTGGTATTATTATTTTTTTTTTTTCAATGTTTTTGGCCTTTTTCTAAGATGAGGTTTTGCTCACTGACCGGGAGAGATGATTTTTTTCTTACAGTATCTAACTTTTTACATTTACTATGTCACTAAATAAAAAAAAAATGTACAAGGTTTAAGCAGTATCACAAGAAAACAAAACACAATATTGAAACAGTTACTGTATAAAAGTTCTGTCATGACATTTTTGGGTTTTTGTTTTGCTTTATTAGGTTTGTAGTTTTGACTTTACCATTAATGGCAAACAAAAAGGTAGAAAATGGTTTCAACAATATTAATGTTGGCATGCATCTACTGTAATACCCTAATGACATTGACCTTTGTTGCTCCCTTCCATCCTCTCAGCTTTATTCTCCTCCAGACTCAATGAAATGCTTAGTCTTAAAATTGATTTTTGTCTTCTGTTCTAATTGGTGCACAAGTCATTACAGCTGACATTTAGCACATTAAATATCAATCAGTCGGGCTGTAATCACACTTGCTAAAAGAAGAAATCTCAAGGGAAGCATTTGGCA
Organism: Corythoichthys intestinalis; assembly: GCF_030265065.1. Classification (NCBI taxonomy): domain Eukaryota; kingdom Metazoa; phylum Chordata; class Actinopteri; order Syngnathiformes; family Syngnathidae; genus Corythoichthys; species Corythoichthys intestinalis. The sequence continues at coordinate 27,481,359 of NC_080400.1, read as the reverse complement.
GCTTGGAAATCTGATTTAGCCAACATTTGTCCTCCTGTCAAATGAATACGGAGGGCAAAACTAAAGAGGCTAATATGCTTATTTGCTGAGATGAAAGATGCGGATATCAATGTTGCTCGCACAGCAAGTGCAAAACATAACATTTTTTCGTTTTTTTACTTTATGTTCATGTAAATTAGTATATAGATTGTTTGTTGACTAGCGGGATGATGACATCTTTGAAAACAACTAATTCCAAATATAGACCATATTAATATAAATACACAGTATTACAGTGGAACCTCTACATACGAAGTTCGTTCCAGGACCTTGTTTGTAAGTCGAAATGGTCGTATGTCGAGTAAGATTTTCCCATAAGAATACATTATAATTCCAGTAGTTCCACAGCCCAAAAACCTACACTAAATCCCTAATAAATACTGCTGGTACTATTACAAATGACAATTACACATAGCAAAACAAATAAATTATAAATAAAAATCGAAATTATATAATAATAATAATAATTCCCGTTATAATGTTAACGAATCGGGTTCTAATGTAGCGGACATCTTTTGCTGTACTTGAACGCACCGCACCCAAGAGCGGTCAGCTTGAGAGTTTCACTTTCAATGTTTTCTTGAGAACACTGTCAACTTTGGCGGTCAGGAGGCATTTTGTGTTGAAGAATTTGTGAAATAAATGATAAAAACGTGACGAAGCTGGCGATTTCTTTGGCGATGTTACCACAATAAATTTGTCAGCTTAACTCATAAAGACTGGCGAACGATGGTCGGAGGAGGACTGTGGAGATGTATTTGTTGAGCCAGTTCACGGATGCGCACCCCACGCTCATTTTTTTCTATAATTTGCATCTTCATTAAAAGGTAAGCGTCACCTTTTTCCTTGTTTCACCACCTGTACCAACCTTTTTGAAACCTGTGTTGATTTCTTACACAAGAAAATCCGCCGTGCGTTCGTCTGTGGTGCTGTCTTGTCATCATATTTCGAGCATGTCGTCAGATGTAGAAACAAATGGCGAGTCAAATTTTACGTCGGATGTCGAAAAGATCGCGTGTCGAAGCGATCGTATGTTGAGGTACCACTGTACTTCTAGAAACGAAATAGCGTATTGGCCGGAATATAAGACGGCCCTGATTATAAGATGACCCCCTCTTTTTCAAGACTCAAGTTTGAAAAAAGACTTTTTGAACACCAAATTAATTTTTATACAGAAAATAATTACAGTACATCTGAACAAATGATTATAACAATGTATTTGAGAGAAAATGCATGTTATTTTGCCTCATTCAAAACTTAATATCTGAACATTTAAATATGGAAACTAAAGTGCAATCACATTCGTAAATGGCAGTGTTGTTAATAACGGCGTTACAATATAACGGCGTTACTAACGGCGTTATTTTTTTCAGTAGTGGGTAATGTAATTAATTACTTTTCTCATCTTGGCAACGCCGTTAGAGTTACTGAGGACGGAAAGGCATGCGTTACTATACATTACTACAGTGCCTTGCAAAAGTATTCGGCCCCCTTGAACCTTGCAACCTTTCGCCACATTTCAGGCTTCAAACATAAAGATATAAAATTTTAATTTTTTTGTCAAGAATCAACAACAAGTGGGACACAATCGTGAAGTGGAACAAAATTTATTGGATAATTTTAACTTTTTTAACAAATAAAAAACTGAAAAGTGGGTCGTGCAATATTATTCGGCCCCCTTGCGTTAATACTTTGTAGCGCCACCTTTTGCTCCAATTACAGCTGCAAGTCGCTTGGGGTATGTTTCTATCAGTTTTGCACATCGAGAGACTGACATTCTTGCCCATTCTTCCTTGCAAAACAGCTCGAGCTCAGTGAGGTTGGATGGAGAGTGTTTGTGAACAGCAGTCTTCAGCTCTTTCCACAGATTCTCGATTGGATTCAGGTCTGGACTTTGACTTGGCCATTCTAACACCTGGATACGTTTATTTTTTAACCATTCCATTGTAGATTTGGCTTTATGTTTTGGATCATTGTCCTGTTGGAAGATAAATCTCCGTCCCAGTCTCAGGTTTTATGCAGATACCAACAGGTTTTCTTCCAGAATGTTCCTGTATTTGGCTGCATCCATCTTCCCGTCAATTTTAACCATCTTCCCTGTTCCTGCTGAAAAAAAGCAGGCCCAAACCATGATGCTGCCACGACCATGTTTGACAGTGGGGATGGTGTGTTCAGGGTGATGAGCTGTGTTGCTTTTACGCCAAACATATCGTTTTGCATTGTGGCCAAAAAGTTCAATTTTGGTTTCATCTGACAAGAGCACCTTCTTCCACATGTTTGGTGTGTCTCCCAGGTGGCTTGTGGCAAACTTTAAAGGAGACTTTTTATGGATATCTTTGAGAAATGGCTTTCTTCTTGCCACTCTTCCATAAAGGCCAGATTTGTGCAGTGTATGACTGATTGTTGTCCTATGGACAGACTCTCCCACCTCAGCTGTAGATCTCTGCAGTTCATCCAGAGTGATCATGGGCCTCTTGGCTGCATCTCTGATCAGTTTTCTCCTTGTTTGAGAAGAAATTTTGGAAGGACGGCCGGGTCTTGGTAGATTTGCAGTGGTCTGATGCTCCTTCCATTTCAATATGATGGCTTGCACAGTGCTCCTTGAGATGTTTAAAGCTTGGGAAATCTTTCTGTATCCAAATCCGGCTTTAAACTTCTCCACAACAGTATCTTGGACCTGCCTGGTGTGTTCTTTGATTTTCATAATGCTCTCTGCACTTTAAACAGAACCCTGAGACGATCACAGAGCAGGTGCATTTATACGGAGACTTGATTACACATAGGTGGATTCTATTTATCATCATCGGTCATTTCGGACAACATTGGATCATTCAGAGATCCTCACTGAACTCCTGGACTGAGTTTGCTGCACTGAAAGCAAAGGGGCCAAATAATATTGCACGCCCCATTTTTCAGTTTTTTATTTGTTAAAAAAGTTTCAATTATCCAATAAATGTTGTTCCACTTCACGATTGTGTCCCACTTGTTGTTGATTCTTGACAAAAAAATTAAATTTCATATCTTTATGTTTGAAGCCTGAAATGTGGCGAAAGGTTGCAAGATTCAAGGGGTCCGAATACTTTTGCAAGGCACTGTATATTGGTCGAAAAGTCTGAGGGAGACGGACTCACCGAGACGACAGAGCAGAGCAGGAGTGAGGAGGAGGCAAGAAAGATGTGACGAGGAGCAAACGCGATGCTAGGTAGCTCCAATAATACATGTTGTAGCCGATAGCCTACAAACTATGCCCGCATGTTATGGTAGATATGGTAGACATGGTAGATATCACATGTACTGTATATAGATATAACTAGGTGCAAAATGACAGACATGGCACTAAATGCGTTAGTAGACAGCTGCCATCTTAAAGCAGTAGACCTTTTAGGACGGCTCTGTTGTAGAGAACCTTCCTAGCGAACCTAAGTAACTTTTTATCTAAAATCCTTCTAAATCGGCAAAATCTTGACTTGAATCTATCTTTAAATGATGAAGCAGTTTTAAAACTTTCATATGTCGAAAGTAGAGAGAAGGAACTAATGCAATAATGGGAGCAATTTTAACAACTTTAAACAGTTGATTCAGGGTAAAGGGTAAATTAGGGTAAAGAATTGGGCTCGGGCTAATTGTACCAAAAACCTGTACAAAAAACTTCACATACACAATAATCGAGTAATTGGATAAGATAAATGAAAAATTAAAATACCTGAGCTGAGCTGAGCCTCAAATGGTATTTAAAAAAAAAAAAAAAAAAAAAAAAAAGGATCTATGTACAACAAAAGAACAATTGGCTAAATTACGTAGCAAACGTCCACTTGCTTAAATGCTATAAAAAAAAAGATTCTTTTTTTTTTTTTTTTTCTTAACAATTCCCTTAATAGTTCGGACATATATTCCCACAATAAATGGCTAAATATACCTATAAACTAAATTACAAATGCATTAAAAAAAAAACAAAAAAAAACATTAGCTCAAACAAAAACTTAGCTTATGTTGTTCTTAACATGGAGCAGCAGGATTCAGCCATTTGAAATGAGGCAGACTAGAGGGCAGTGTATCCACCCAAATCAATAAAACTAAATGCAAACACTTTCAAAATAAACCATTACAATGCCACTTTAATTAAACAAGTACTTGAAGCAGCAAAATTACATTTGAATCTTTTTTTTCTGATCGAATACTCGAGTTGATCGATTAATCATACTAGCACTAGTCACTAGTCATGACAGAACATCGCTTCAATGATATCTGGCGCCATCTAGTGTCGTGAATGGGTATAAAGTCTAGACAGCGAATATAAGACGTCACTTCAATTATCTGGCACCATCTAGCGTCGGGAATGGGTATAATGTCTAGACCGCGAATATAAGACGACCCCCTCTTTTTCAGTCTTATTTCAATGCAAAAAACACTGTCTTATATTCGGGCCAATACGGTAAATAATAATCTAGATAATTAAGAATTGGAAGGATTAAATAATGGCAACAATGATATTTTCAAAAATGTGTTTAAAATTGTTAATTGCTTTTTTATTAGAATATTTTGTTAATAGCATTTTATAGGGGAATATGTGAACTTTAGACTGAGGGTTCAATAGCTAACTCTCAATGGAAAAAAATGTGAGTGTGAAAGTCCCAGTCAGAATGTTGGCACAGTGATTGTGATGTGAATCCACCCTTCCTTCCTGTCAGCACACTGTTCGTCACTTGACACTAGACACCATTCAGTGTAATGTCACAGGCCACATGTGACAGTCTTGCTCTAGCAAAAATGTGCTTCTTTGGAAATGAACTCAAAATTAAGTCTTTCACAGGCGAAAAAATGTGAACATTGACAGCACAGCTAATAAAAACACATCGAATACCATCATGAGAAAATTAACTGTGGAGGGAGTTTCCCAAAACACTTAATTGACGGCAGTTGGACTATACAGGAAGAATGTTTTATCATTAGCAGGAATGTGTGCAACCAAAATAATGTTAAAAATATAAATAACATAAACTTATAAAATTGTCTTTTAAAATTACGTTTTTTGTTTTCTACCCATTAAAAAAAAATCTGATTTTACTAAATAAATAATGTACTAAATATAAGTTTAAATAGAAAACATTAATTTGAATGAATTTTTGGTCATTAATTCTAAAATAGTGCAATAAAATATTTTTGGGTTTTATGAAAGTTGTAGAGGTTCACTGCACCTCAAACATACATCATACTGATAAACAAAATGCCTAGGACATTAGCAGCTGTGCACAAAAAAGTAGGTACAACCGAAAAAGTGAATGCAACCCAGCGGTGCTAATGTGGGTCACAAGGCCACAGATTCCCAGTGTCTCAGGAGACTTCCTCTTCCACTGCTACATTCAGGATATGAGCAATTTCCTGCACGCTTTGCTCTTCTGATATTCCCAGAAACGGTCAACACCGGAGTTTTTTAAAAGATAACACATTATGATATTGATTGTGTCATAAATGAGCATTCTAAAAACAACAAATTCAGCTTGACATGTGAAACTACATGCGCACCTTTTTTTGAAACACAGATTACAACACAGTGCTTTGATGACTTGCCATTGTGTGGTAATACAGTGTGGTTAAAGAGGATGCAGGCCGAGTCACTTCCGACTGCATGTGAAGGTACTTTGTCGTTGTAGGTGGAGTTCGTGTGTCTCATCAATGCAAACTAGTCAGATTTCCCACACTGATTATGACTTCCTGGCATCGCTAATGTTTGGCAAACTATTGACACAAGTTAAATATCAGTGGACACTCTGTATATAATAGAAATTTAAAAAGTTGTGACATTTAAAAATAATTTTAGTTTCTCTCTCTGTTCAATATTTATAATTTGCGAAATTTTTGTCATTTTAAATGTAATTTAATCGAAGAGATGTATACTCAAACTATTCTAATTATGTTCGTCACATTTTCTATTTTCACATTTATGTAATTCTATTTGAGGCCTTTAAAATGATTAATTCCTAATGATCTACTTTGACTTTATTATTTCATTTTTAGTTAAATTTTCAATTAGCTACCGGTACTTTTATTGTGATGCTATTTTATTTAAATTATATTTTGCCATCCGCATAACAAGTTTGACATGGTTTTCATTAGGGTTGTTCTGATCATGTTTTTTTGCTCCCGATCCGATCCCGATCATTTTAGTTTGAGCATCTGCCGATCCCGATATTTCCCGATCCGATTGCTTTTTTTTTTCTCCACATTCAATTCCAATCATCCCAGATAATTTTTCCCGATCATATACATTGTGGCAATGGATTAAGAAAAAAATGAATAAAACTCGGACGAATATATACATATATACATTCAACATACAGTACATAAGTACTGTATTTGTTTATTATGACTCAAGATGGCATTTACATTATTAACATTCTTTCTGTGAGAGGGATCCACGGATAGAAAGACTTGTAATTCTTAAAGGGGATGTAGCGCCCTGGGAAAATTTTGATATTCCATCATTTATCCATAAACGCATGCCTTTTGTATTCATATCATGCCACTTCGTGTAATTACACACAAGAAAATGAGAGAAATTTGGCTCGATTGTCAAGCTAAAACGACCGGCGCCCGAGATCTGGCAGATTGTGTGCGTGACGTCACGTCAAGTGAAGAGAGTGCCACCGGCCACTAGGGGGGCAGCGCCTGTCTGCATCAATATAATTCCTTCTAGTGTGGGGAGAATTAGGGGTGTTTTGAGCTGTTTATGCTGATGCATTGTGTTCGTCCTGCACATATTCCAGGTTCCCTCATGAAGAAACACCGCTCGTTGTCAATAAAAGAGAATTCAGAGTTGGCAGTGAGGGCTGTTTCTTCAACAAGAAAAAGGCTCAGTGCTTTAATACTGAATGGCGGCGATGATGGCAGTCAATTTCGTTTCTAGTTTCAGCGACGAATCCGACGTAGAAGGACGTAACGAATGTTCATCTAATGGTGACGAGGAGAGTTGCAAAGCTTTAATCGGTGTTATAGGTGACCAATTTGAGCCCAAACGAACGCCAATGCAGCGTAATGAAACGGTCATTGAGGGGAGCAATGACACTGATGAAACATCGGCAGCAGATCGTGTGGGAAACACCAATGATTTGTTTAGCATTTCTTTTTGTGAAGCTGATACACCGTGACTGCAAAATAAAGGAATGCATAGAATAATTATAATTTATTGCGCTATCATAGCTTTTCGCTCTGCCAACAGACACAAATATGAACGGGATCAGAGGATTTGTTCTATATATTTTACGAACGATCATTTATACATGTGTCGAGTCCTGTATCCAAAGGCGTGACATTTTTTTTAATTAATTATAAAAGAGTACTCACTCTGGCCATTTCAAGCTTGGCTGCTCCCTTCTTTGCGTAGCTTTAGCCTCCTTTAGCAGTCATCGTCTCTCTCTTGATATCTCGGGACATTTAGGTGGCTGTGCATCTATGGTCGGCACCGCATCTCCTTTGAGCAGCAATCTTTTAGCAAAACCCGATTTCTCTTGTCCATAGTTCGAGAAGCTTTCAGTTGGAAAATGCGCACCACAGAAAAGCGTGCCGGAGGCTGTGTCTAGAAAATTAGCCCTCTTTGCACGGACGAACTTTACCCATTTTCTGTGTAGTCCAGCTTTTTTTTTCGCGTTCAGGAACTCATGGATACTATATTCCGATAAACAACTATTTGTACACCACATAGCACAGCAGTTTTGAACCATTGTTGTGATGTTTTGGTCAAACAAACCCCAACGCTACTCTCTCGTCGTTAAAAAACAATGGCACCTAGCTCCGCCTCGACTTTCAATCACTTGTCGTGACGTCGCCGCCCCATTCGGCTGTTTCCGGAACACTTTCGGTAGTGTTCGTCATTTTCGATCTATTTTCGATAATTGCTCATTAATGTGATTGATTTTTTTGTTAACTTTATCAATATTTGTTATCTTGGCGCATAACGGTTCTATTGATGTCTCACACCCCCTTTGCCGAAACATCCCCTTTAAAGGATAAATGTGACTTTGTATATTGTGACTAAATATTGCCATCTAGTGTATTTGTTGAGCTTTCAGTAAATGATACTGTAGCCATTTAACTGTTGTGCCCAAATGCATGATGGGAAGTGCACCCATGACTGTGCGTAGTGGTACCAATTGATATATCTTCTCTGCGTTGGGAAATAACTTAGGGTGTTAAGAAAAAGATCAATTACTACCTTTCTTCCCCACATTGCTTTCCACGATATTTCTAATCGTAGGGAGAGGGATTGTAAGGCTTTAGCCAAATAAAAAAATGCTCCAAAGGCTGCCAAAATTCACTCTACTCATTTTACGCTGCCTTTTAGCTCTATATATAGGTAAAACGGCGCCATTACGGATTGAACGCGACAATGCGTGAGTGGATCGTCCAGGGCATGCGTTAATTGCGTTAAATATTTTTTGTGATAAATTTGTAAAAAAATTAATTACCGCCGTTAACGGGATGAATTTGATAACCCCACCTTAGGCCTAAACTAAAGACTCTGGATGAGTGTAACATATTATGTCTGTAACGTTAAATACAATTAGAAAACGATTTAATTAAAAAAAAATATATATATATATATATTAAAAAAAGGCATGTCCGATATTTTTTTTGCCGATTCCGATACTTTGAAAATGACGTGATCAGACCCGATCAATCGGGACATCTCTAGTTTTCATTAAATTTCACTGTTGAAAAGTTTGAGTATTTTTAGTTGTTTTACTATTCTACTAGTATATATGTCTTTATGTTTTTAAAGTATTTGTATTCCCAATTTATTGCAGGCTGAATACCCGTCAAGTTGCCACTCAGATTATTGTTGTTGTTTTTGTGGACACTAATTTTGAAGTCCTACTCCTCTGTCATTTGTAAATCAATCATCTTGTAACTTGGTAGCTAGGTAGCATGGGCCAGTATCTATCGATCCTTCGGAGCCTGAGGTTGTATTTTTTGTACTAGGGCTAATTAATTAATTGTTGGTTTATTGTGCCTGTCGGTCCCGAGTTAGCTAATCGAGGGCAGTGCGGACTTAAAATACTATCCGTGGTTACAAGTTGCCTTTAGGTCATGAGTTAGCCAATAGAGGGCGGGGTTTAGCCTGTAATAGCACACACGCGCTTGTATTTTTTATTTTTTAAATATGGCAGTAACAATTTACTGAGTGTTACCCAAATAAAATTCATTAAGAGAATTATTTGGATGGTACTCCTTCTCTGTCACTGCTATGGCCATCCCGGATAACCTCCTTTAACAGTCTATAATATTATTTGACTAGCTAGAACACCTCTCACGTTATTTGTTATTGTTCAAAAGTTGTGCCTGGAAGCAATAAAGCCTGGGAGTAATAAAAACATAAAAACATTCATCTTTACTGTTTCTTTAACAGTAAAACAACAATGAAAAGGCCTGGTTCATTCCTTAAACATCAATGTTATGTTAATGGAGCTGCTGTAAAAGCTCCGACACTGCTGGAAAGCAAAGAAGCTGATGTTACAGTTTCAGAGGAAAGTTAAATCAACGTTAGATTTTGCCAGGTTTCCAGACCTTTTATTGTCTTCTAAAAATTGAGTCAGTAAGAGGTGTACATATCATTTCTATAGCTATACATGAAAGATTTAGCTGGGTTTTTTTTGCTCCCACAAGGTTTTCTCGGGCCTGCCAGCTGCTCAAGTTACGAAAGAGAGGTTGCATAAAATGTGCCTGAGGAACAAAGTTTGATGATGAATCACAACTCTTGACTGGGGGAGGGAAGGTGAAGGAGGAAGCGCGCACGGAGATAAGCAAACACACCTCGGCTGCAATATGACAGGCGAAGGAATGCGGAGGGGAAGAGGGTGATGGAAGATGATGGAAAGAGGAGCACAACGTGCAGGGGGGCGGGTAGGAAGGTCAGGGATGTCACGACATGTTAGTCAGAATGCAGAGTTTAGTTGCTGTGGTGACAACAGGGTACAGACAGGGTGGTGGGAAACGCTCGCATGTCCTGCCATCAAGGCGTGGAGAAAGATGCCACAAAGCTTTCTCCAACAACACTTCTACACTCATAAACATACGGGAAAGGAGGAAAACTCAGGGTCAAACGTGTTTTTTCTAAAACACGCCACTTCAGGATTGGTCAGCAGGCAATTGCTAGCAGAATGGAGAGAAGACAAAAGGGCTCTTTTCTTACTTTGTGTCATAAACAGCCACATGTCAAGAAGACAGAACACAAAAAGTAGATGTCCTCCATTGTCATCAGTTTGTTCTTCTTGGGTGGGCTGTGTCATGCGGCAAGGATTTCTGACGCAGCAATCACCATCCATCCCTCCGTTTTCTATTCCAGTCATTCTGTTCAGTGTTGCAGGCGGCTGAAGCCTATCCTCGCTGACTTCAGGCAAAAGTCTGAATACACGATGGACTGGTCACCAGTCAATCACAGGACACGTAGACAACCATTTGACTTGCATTTACACAGTCACTGAATGGAAACAATATTGCCTCAGGAAAATCAATCACAACGCCATCAGTTAGTGCAGATGTTAGTATTTTTTATGAATTAATGTAATATATATTAAAAAAAAAAAAAAAAAAAAAACAACTTAATTTATTATCACATATTATGGACCAATGGAAAATGCCTGTTGAAAACAAAGTTAACTCATTGCCTGCCATTGACAATGATAGATGTACAATTATTTAAAATTGAATTACTGGCTATAAATGCTCTTCTTTCAATGGCAGCCAAAGAATTAAATAGATCTGTCCTAAAAGACATCGACCAAACTTTTCCAGACACGAAGATGCTATTCTGTGATCGTCTGGTCCCAGAAAGCTTGCAGTCACAATTGTGGAGTCAGAGGTTAGGGGTGTGTCTCTGTGATTATATTCCAAAAGAGAAACTCCCAGAGAAGTATCACGCAAAGTTGGTCCTCATGCGGTCGCACTCCAGAATTGTGTGCAATCACATAAATAGCAGGCTCGGCTAGAAGCTCATCTTCCCTTTCTCTAAATGCGCGTGTGCACTGAAGTGGTTACGTATGGACGTCTGAAGGTTGACCTCGTGTGTGCGACTCTACTAACTAAACGACCAGGAAATGTTCCAAACCATAACTCCGGTGACGGGTAGTAAAACCACACCCAAACCTCAGGAACTCTTGTCAGTTACACTGAAAGCATCGTAGTGCTTAGGAACCTTAATACTCACCATTTAGATAATTGAGTCCCTTTCAGATATAAATATCGCAATACAGTGATTCCTTGACATACGATCGCTTCGACACATGATCTTTTCGATATCCGATGTAAAAATTGACTCGCCATTTTGTTTCTACATCATAGGACACACGAGTGATTTTCTTGTGAGAGAAATCCACATGGGTTACAAGAATGTTGGTGCAAGTGGTGAAAAAAGGAAAAGGTTAGTCTTATCATTGATATGAAGATAGAAATGATAGAACTATATGAGTGTGGTGGGCACGTCCGTGAACTGGCACAACATTGCGGCGTTAAAATTTCTACGATCTCGACGGTCCTCCTCTGACCTCCGTTCGCCAGTCATATATAAGTTAGGGTGACAATTATTATGATTGTAACATCCCCAAATAAATCGCCAGCTTCATCAGGTTTTTAATCATTTATTTCAGAACTTGAGCAACACAACATGCCCACTGTCCGCCGCAGCTGAGCATGAAATGTGAAAGTAAAATGTCTTCTCTCACTCTTTCACGACAGCCACGTGGTACGTTCAGGTACACCACGCAAAACACATTCTTCACATTAGAACCCGATTCATTACATTATTACAGGTATTATTATTACTAATATTATTATTCCTATTTTTATTCATAATTTATTTGCTTTGATCTGTGTAAATGCTATTTGCAATAGTATTAGCAGTGTTTATTGAGGATTTAGTGTAGGTTTTCGGGCTGTGGAACGAATTAATGGAATTATAATCTATTCTTATGGAAAAATCCTGCTCCACATATGACCATTTCGACTTACAAACGAGGTCCTTTAACTTCGTATGTAGTGGTACCACTCTATTAACATATGATGTTACCTGCAATCTACTGTACATGAAATGTATTTTCAGACATTGGGCCGTGTTCTGAAACATAGTGGTCTTGCTTCTTTTTAGTGTGCCAGGTGTATTAAAACAAAATAACTACAAGAAAACAGGTGCTACCTTATTGTTTAAAAAGTCAGGTTCTGTGCGATGCACAACCTTCTCTTGCAACTTGATGGTCAAAATTCAACAGTCTCTTCTTAAACTCAACCAGAATTCGGATTTCGCTGTTCTTCTAGTTTGCCACTTGATAGTTTTTCTTTGCTATTTTTACTCATTGCAGTGAATAAGTACAAAGACATAACGTTGAGTACTCTGGAGTGTGCTGTAGTTGTATTTTATCCACACATGCACTATGAAATGGAACATGGCAGTCAGTGTTTTAGTTAACGATGACGATAACAAAATTATTTCGTCAACGAACAATTTTTTCATGACAATGACGTCACGATGGCGCGCTGAAAACCTGTCTTGGGAGACTAAAACATGAGATGGTTGCCAGTGGTCAGACACGACGCGAGATAAAAATTTGTCATAGTTTCTGTCATAAATTCACAATGTATGATATTTTTTTCATTGTATGTGTAGTTAGAACATATTTAGCAGTGTTTGGTCGCGTCACCCATGTGCATTCCCCCCTAGCCCCACACACAGGCTTAAGTGTGTGCCCATTCCAGGCTCCTTTTGTGAAACATGTCAGGTGCTGCTTTGTAAGTTTTGTCTTCTTATTTTGACTATGCCATGTTGCTTTAGCCTTTATAGCATTAGCATAGCGTTTGCGTTAGCATTTTGCGCGGTGACTGTCTTCTTAAACTCTTGGAAAACAATTTACATACAGTTCGTAGTGTCCATGTGAGTTTAATTCATTGCAAATAATGTGCTTTTTTCTGCTAAGTGTGTAGTATCATCATGAAAATGGTAATGTCCAACTAGACACTACAGTTATGTACAGACTGCACAATTAAACATTCAAAATTTTTGGGAACCTTTATTTATTTATTTATTTATTTTTAATAGAATAAAACTTTTAAAGTTTATAGACGAAAACATTTTGAAAATTGTCGAGCTTTCTTTGACTAAAATTAGACGAAGACGAACACATTTTGAAATGACTAAAATATGACAAATAAGTGTTCTCACCCAAAAGACTAAGACGAAAATTGAAATGGCTGCCAAAAACAAGACTCATGACCGTATGTATTCAGGAAACAACAAAAAACACAGATGATCCGTAATCGGACAAGTTGCTCGGTAGAAAATTACCTTGTAATGTCGGAGTAACCTGAAAAGGCAGATTCTATTCATAAATAAGTGTGAACTGCTTGAACAAAGTCACATTACTGGACTACAGGGCATGTCTGGAAGGGGCTTTTGACACCAACAGCCTACGGAGTTGTTTAACAAACCAATTGTGTCTAAAAATACAGATGGTCACAGTATACTTCCAAATCCAATCCAGCATGGTTTGCGACAACTTCAATATCAGTGCATTCATTTTCACCCCAGACTTCAAGCCAAGCCTGTTATTTATCGGATGGAATAAGATCTGATTAGTAAACTCCTACTACACTTGAAAATTTTATGGTGTTACGAACAGATTAAGCAGTTGACTTCATGGTTACATCTTTGGTTTAGCTTGTCACCTAGTGTAATTTGCTGGATTTACAAAGTGAGGTTGACATATGCTGACTTGTGAGAGTTTCATAGCATGTTGATATAATTACAATAATTATTTTAATAGATGCCTAAAAAGTCAATGTTGACGCAATTTCATTAAAAGGAAGTCTTCTTCTTTATCTTTCTGTGACAATAATGAAAGTGCTTTGTTTCTTGTGTTTCTGGTATGCAGAACCAAACCAAGGAGTGAGAGAGTGTTTTGCAAACCTATCAACCTAATCAGACCGAAGAGACCTAACTAAAAGCACGCAGTTATTATACCTTCACAACATTCTGCCAAACCAGCCATTGTTAAAAATGTGGTAGCAATGCCACGAGCTACTGATCCACTCGAAGGATGCCAAAAGTAACCGTTCCTGTCTGACTGGATCTTTAGCCTCATTTATTTATGAGTGTTCTGTGATTATCTCAAAATGGTCCTGCATTTGGCTGTGCAATTTTCTGGACTTCACTTGCAGCCCATATGGATTAGCAACTGCTCGTTTCTGTCATCTTTCTCAACCTCTCCTTTTCTTTACTGATATCTGCCAACAACTGGATTCTCTCAGAGATATTAAATACTAAGTGAGGCCATGAATTTGATTAAAAGCTTTAATACCACAGATATGTAAAACCAGCAAGTTACAACAACAACGCTGCCTCCCCTTCTATTACTTCACGGTTACCGGCTAAAGACATGTCCAGACATTACAGTGCACGGAATGTTGGGAATGGGAGGAATTCGGGGGCATTCCCATTCTCGGTGCAGCAACCTCCACGAGGAAAAGGCCGCTCCCTCACTTGCAGGGGAAACTGAGCGCTGGTCGGCTCACAGACCAACCCTTGTCGGAGCGAACAAGTCTCGGCTTCTTTGCGGGAACTAGCACAGCGGAAATTCCGATAAGGCTAACACTCTGAGTAAAGACACATGGGATGTTGTGTGATCATTTAGCAATCAGGGAATTAGACTTTACTAACCACACTGCAGTTTATTGTGTAACAATATCTCCAACTATAATGTAACCATTTGCCACTAGTAAGGTCATGATTGCATAGCAAAAGACTTGAGGAATTCCCGACAGACGTAAAAATTCCTGGCATCCTGGCAAATTGGGGGTGACCTCATTCAGGCAGGAAGTTCAGAAGGTCGTCATTGATGGTTCCGGTGACGTCACATCCGGTGAGTGTATCGTTTGTTTGTTAGCGCTGCTACTAGTCGCTAATCTCCTAGTGCTCCTCAATTTGTTTTATCCCACGGACACATCGGAGAATCGATCCTAGGCTGGTTCGGCTCTCCTAGTGCTCCTTAATTTGTTTCGTGGATTAAAACTACTCTCCTCTCCTCTTTAGCTCTATCTTGCTAGCCTAGCTTATCCGAGCTATGGCTAGCCCTTTGCCTTCTTCCTCCCGTCTTTTCTGCTCAGTGTGCTGTATGTATAGCGAGCACCCTGGCTCCTTCGTCGAGGACAGTAGTAGCTGTAGGAAGTGTAGCTTAGTCTCAGGGTGGCAGTAATATCACACTCTTGTTTAGGTATGAGCCCAAAAAGTAAAGCTAATTACATTCATACCTCCTTTGAAAGTCTAGCACTATCAATTATAGATGCTAACTGGAAGAACCAAAAACCAGTTCTTTTCATAGTGGTTTACCGTCCCCCTGGTCCCTACTCCGTTTTTGTTAGATTTTTCTGACTTTTTATCTAGTATTTTGCTAAGCTGGGATAGAATTATAATTGTTGGGGATTTTAATATACATGTTGATGATGAAGGTGACTCCCGTGGTAAGGCCTTTAATGACCTACTAGATGGGACTGGCTTCATTCAAAATGTAAATAAACCAACTCATAGTCACAAGCACACCCTGGACTTGATTTTAACCTACGGTACGGAGATTAGTGATCTTAGTGTCCATCCCCACAACCCCGTACTGTCTGATCATTTTCTAATTACCTTTCAGTTTGTGCTTCAAGATAATCCGCCACTAGTGACTAGAACTCAGATGAAAAGGACATTAGGTGATTGCTCTGTTTCAGAGTATAAACAGATAATTCAGCCTAAATTTGCCTCCATGTCATCTAATTATGAAGGAATAATGTCCGGCCTTGCTGTTAATGACGAGTTTGTTGATCATGTTATGTTTACGTTTCGTACTACCCTCGATGTCGTCGCTCCCTCCAAATTAAAGTTTGGCAAGCCGAGACGAGCCTCTCCCTGGTATAATGCTGAAACACGCTCTCTTAAACAATCGACACGTAAATTAGAAAGACTTTGGCGCCGTTCCAACACAGCACACCCTCTCTGCCTGGAAACACAGCTTAGTGACATATAAGCAGGCCTTGCGTACGGCTAAAACCAGATATTACTCATCCTTAATAGATGAAAACAAAAATAATCCTAGGTTTTTGTTCAGCACTGTAGCAAGGCTGACAAACAGTCACAGCTCAATAGAACCTTATATCCCAACCACCCTTAGCTGTGATGACTTCCTAAAAATTTTTAACAATAAAATCGCAACTATTAGAAAAATAAAATAAATAAATCACTTCCAGTTATTAGGTCTGATAAAGTGCAGACAAAGAATTCGGAATCTCCTATAAACCCCTCTAAAATATTAAATAACTTTACCACTGTAGACCAAATCTATGTAATTTCAATTATAATGTCCTCCAAACCATCAACGTGCCTCCTCGACCCAATCCCAACCAAACTTTTTAAAGAGACCCTGCCTCTAACTAGTGACACTATCTTAAATATAATAAATACCTCATTAGTTACTGGCTACGTGCCGCAGTCCTTTAAATATGCAGTTATTAAACCGCTCTTGAAAAAACCTACTCTTGATCCTGATATTTTGGCCAATTATAGACCTATTTCTAACTTACCATTTCTCTCCAAAGTCCTTGAAAGAGTGGTAATTAAACAGCTCTGTCAGCACCTACAGGACAATAGTTTATTTGAACATTTCCAGTCTGGCTTTCGAGCTCATCATAGCACTGAAACCGCATTAGTTAAAGTAACTAATGACTTGTTACTTGCCGCTGACGTTGGATTAGTCTCGATCCTGGTTCTGTTGGACCTGGTGCAGCCTTTGACACAATCGACCATAATATCTTATTGCAGAGATTAGAATGTGACATAGGCATTAGAGGAGCAGCCCTCTGCTGGTTTAAATCATATTTATCTAATAGGTACCAGTTTGTCATTGTAAACCAGCAATCATCATCGTACTCTAGAGTTAGTTATGGTGTGCCGTAAGGATCGGTCCTCGGGCCCATCTTGTTTACGCTGTATATGCTTCCTCTAGGTAATATCATCAGAAAACATAGCATTAACTTTCATTGTTACGCTGACGACACACAACTGTATTTATCAATTAAACCTGAGCAGGTCAGGCAAGTAGAAAAACTAAGTGCCTGCGTCCGCGATATAAATACCTGGATGAGCACTAACTATCTTCTACTTAACCCTGAAAAGACAGAAGTCCTTATAATAGGCCCGAAAAGTGTGAGAGACTCTTTAGCTGCCCAGATAGTCACTCTGGACAATGTAAGTGTAGCCTCCAGCACCACAGTTAAAAACCTAGGAGTTTTATTCGACCCTGACTTATTGTTTAAAGCACACATTAAACAAACCTGTAGAAAGGCTTTCTTTCACCTGCGCAACATCGCCAAAATTAGAAATATTTTATCTAAAAGCGATGCAGAAAAATTAATTCACGCGTTCGTTACATCGAGATTGAATTACTGTAACTCCCTACTTGCAGCTTGTCCTAAAAGCTCTCTACAAGGTCTTCAGCTAGTCCAAAACACAGCAGCAAGACTTTTAACAGGAACCAATAGAAGAGAGCACATCACCCCTGTGCTCCAGGCACTTTACTGGCTTCCAGTCGAGTTTAGAATTAAATTTAAAATACTCCTTCTTACATTTAAGACCATTAATGGGTTGGGACCATCTTATCTCACTGATGCTCTGGTTCCATACCGCCCCAACAGAACACTCCGATCTCAGAATGCAGGTCTACTGGTAGTTCCCAGGGTTTATAAAAGTACTGTCGGAGCTAGAGCCTTTAGCCACCAAGCCCCTGTTTTATGGAATCAGCTTCCAGCTAGTATTAAAGAAGCCGAGACAGTCTGCACATTTAAGATTAGATTAAAAACGTTCCTATTCGACAAAGCTTATGGTTAGGCTAGTTGAAGTCGGAGTAGACTCACAGTTTAGTCTAAGCTGCACTAGAAGCTATAATGCTGGGGGCAGTACAGCCGCTGAGTTCTATCTCCTTTTCTTACTCTACCTACCACTTGTCTTACTTTATTTATATTTTCCAATGTTAATATCTAGTTGTCTAGTCTCTTCATCACTAGTCACCCGGTGTCCCCTTTCCCCCCTCCCCTCTGGGGAGGGGCTATTTTTCAGCTGCAGCCTCCTGACTGTCCGGACCCCTGGCTGGATAGACGTCCTCGCTGCTACCCCCATCTCATCTGACTAGAGGGACCTCCTCTTGCTCCTTTACTCCACTGTATTTTTACGGACTATAACTTCGCTTGCTAATTCCCATTAGCAGTTCTGGGGTTCCTGTCTATCCGTCCTGGGAGTGGATCTCTCCTGACTGTGGTACTCCCCAAGGTTTCTCATTTTTCTCCCAATTGACTCTGGAGTTTTTGGAGTTTTTCCGGCATGGAGGGTCTTAAGGATAGGGGATACCCAGGACTTGAACTGTATCTATTCATCTTTGTTGCTTCATTTCTAATTGTGTATCATATTGCCTCTGTAAAGCCCTTTGAGACTTCTGTTGTGATTGAGGGCTATACAAATAAAATTGAATTGAATTGTACACGCAGTACACGTGCAACCATCAAAAAGATAACCTAAGTTTTAAAAAGTTTTTTTAAAAAAAGAATCAACTGTAGAATCATTATCCATCCAAAATCTTATAATTTTCTTGTGAGAAAACAAAAAAAATTCCACCGTAACTTTGTCCAGTCAAAGACCATTCAGTTACATTCACCTTTATATATGAGCATGGCTGAGGAGAAGACAAACACAAAGTGATAATTCCATTCTTTGCTATTGCTGTGCATGAGAACTGTGGCAGCATTTACAAGGATGGCAATCCCTACCTCTGGAGATAATCTAGAATTTTCCCAGAGGTTGAATAGTTTTAAATTGGATCAAAATTGTTAAGAATCTTAAAGTCACAAAAAAACCTGGAGCTGGAAAAAAAAAAGATGCAATAAACTTGGATGATTTAACACAAGGCCTTAGCAAATCGTACTGGATTTAGACAAATCTCCTGTGACCTTAACAAATCTGTGACTTTAACTCAGCCAGCATTTGAAGGATTAATGCTACTTTTTAGAAAAAACGATGACCACAGTCCATACCAACATCTTGCTTCCACAGATTTTTTTTTATCATTACATATTCCAATGCAAATGAAATACTCGCCTCTTCGTCCTGGCTGCTCAGTACAAAGGCTACAAAAACGAAGGAGAAACTTACCTGACTAACCCTAACCCTAAACCCTAACGTAGATGAATATAAGAAGAATTCAATACGAATGGAAAAAATGCATTCACATTTGCGTTGTAAGCTACTAAACCAATGATAGGCTGAATTTGAACGTTATTTGTCTGATGTCAGATTTTTCTGTGGTATAAAGTGTTGAGAGGGACTCCCCCCGATCTTCCTGCCCAGCGATCAGGGCCGAAAGTAGTAATGTTAAGCTTGTTCACTATTTATGAACACATGTACATGGTCATCACGATTTTCGGTGGCGATACAGTTTGTGCTTGAAGTTTGCTGCACAAATAAGAAAACAAAATGCTATTATCTTATTGCGTGTGTGGTGTCTCACATTAAAAAAGGTTCACTGTGAATAAAACTGTATGTACAAAGATTTCTAATTTAAGTAATCAGAATACGCTGATCATAGAGCAGTACGTGATTCGGAACATTGCTGACCTCGATGCGCATGCAAAATCAAGTCATGTTGTCACTTAAGATTTAATGCAGCTGCTGCATTGGCATTTTTTAGCTTAATTATCGGCATTGGGTAACTTGATAAAGGGAAGCTAATACAGTTAAGAGGGATGCCAGAGAGCTTCGCCGAAGGAGGAAAGAAAACCGCAAGCTTGTACACAACAGAGCCTCCGAAATAGCACTCTGACGCTCGGGGAGCAGTAGCAGCCTGTAATTCACAGAGGAGTCTATATAGTGATTAAGTCTTGTGTAAGAAACGGAACAAAAAAAGGAAAAATGTTTAAGTAAAATAAAAAAAGAAAAAAAGCGCACACCACCCACTCACGCTTGCAAGAGTCCGACTCCAACAAAATCGCCTGATTTATCATCTGGAGATCAATAAGCAGTCTTAATGCAAAGCTGACAGTATATGTGCAGTCAAGGCGGCTGACGCCCGCGACGTCACCACCATTGCAGCAGCCAGGTCACGAGGCCATATCCCCCCACAACCCCAGCAGCCATACCACATCCCAACCCCCTTTAACCATGGCAACCACATCACGTGACTCCCTCTCATGACATTTTTTTTTAAAAAAGGACCTGCATGTGATACCAAAGTCCTGCAAATATGAGGTGCAAAGCAGGATGTGAAACTCTGAGATAAAAAGAAAGAAGAGCTCCCAACCGCCTTTTCCACCAAAGGGCAAATTCTTCAGCTAACATATGTTTACGCCACAGCTAATGATCAAAACAGTCAAAGGACGGAGGAGGGTGCAGGGGGGGTTTAACGCTTACACTATCTGGCTTATAAGTTGCAATAAACGAGCTTATCAAGCAGCAGTTCAAGGCAGAGTTCAATTTCAACCATGCGCCATGCAAACACAAGGCTTGCCTTCGCTGAAACAGTTTCAGCACAGGAAGGGCTTACGAGTTATTTGATATAGTTTTCTTTTCACTACTTAGCTTTATTACTTGCACATAGACTTCACTATCAGTTGCCGGGACACGGAGCTAGTGGCTGATCCAGAGGGGGCCTATTTTCAAAAACTTAACATTCAAATATTATCAAAACCAAAGCCGCTGGCGACCTAAAACCAAAACAGGCACCTCCCTTAGGCATATAAGAGTCTCCATGAGCAGTGACATGAAAAAATTTAAAATCTAATAAAATCCTGATTAATTTTTTTTTTTTATATATAAGAAAACTTAAAATGGCAATAAAATTCTCAAATTTTACGCTAGATCCACAAAAATCACCTAATGCAGAGATAATCACCTATATTTTCAGGCTCAATAGCTATATTTAATATAGACGTTTTTTTCCCAAAATAACTTTTTTTTTTTAAGTGCAAGTTTTCAACAGCTAATAAATCACTCAATTTACACATCAGAAACTTAATACTTGAGGAAAGCATACAGAATCATTTTAATTTTACTCAACAAAAGCAAAATTAGCATTTTTCTATATATAGTCTCAACTTATTTAGGTTGAATTCCGATTTTACTATTGCCTCAGCACGGAGGCACGTCTTACTGGCTATCTGGCCCTCGTCGTTTTTAGCTTGAAATGTTACATAAAATAAAACACGTTAAAGGTGACCCCCCCCCCCCCCCCCCCCCCCCCGTATGAACGCAGAAATGTCTAAATTACTACTTTTTTGCCCAAATACAGGCGAAAATTACCTGATCATTTGAATGTACACTTACGCTACTGTGAATGGATACATCATGGCGGCCATCACAAAACAAAGAGCTTTTTAAGTTGATGAAAATTCTTGTAAATCAATGCGTACATTCCACAATTTCTATAGATATGAACATAGAACAGTCTAGATCAGCGGCCCCCAAACTTTTTCCTGTGAGGGCCACATTACCTTTCCCTTCTCTGATGAGGGGTCGGGGTCAGTTTGTAACAGAAAAAGTGTGACGATTGCAGGAGTGCCTAAATGTAAAAAAATATTGTCTTTCAGTAAGCCACAATCAAATTACCCTTTCTGGATTCTTCACGGAACAAAAGTAAATACAATAAAAATAATATAATATAATATAATATTAATATAATATAATTAACACCATTAATTAAATAGATAATAACCAAATAACCATCTCTGGGTTCTTGACAGAAAAAAGCCAGGAAATAAATAACACTATTGAGAAAACATTTTAAAAAAAAATAAATAAATAAAATAAAAATGCTCTCTGGTATTATTCAGGGGGCCAGACCAAATGTGGAGGCGGGTATCCGGCCCGCGGGCCGTAGTTTGGGGACCCCTGGTCTAGATTGTCGGTTAAAAGCGGAAAAATGGGCAGTTATCATTCATTTTATTTGAATATTTCGAGCTAAAATTAAGCTACTGTATGAATCAAACGTGGTGGCCACCACAAAACAGTTTTTTAAATTGAAAATTCTTGTAAATAATAAGGCATGGCGCAATGTTTATGGGAGTTGTTTTGTCAACTGATGGTGAAATCTATGATTTGCAGTAGATTTTCAACAGCAAGAAACAGAACCCTCTGTACAAACCAAAGTTGCAACATACATTTAGGCAACAATGTTAAATTTTGTAACAGCAGCGATAACTACACACAGCATATGGCTCCAGGGTCAAACTGTCATTGCCCTAAACCCTTTAGATACTGTAACTGCACAGACATTATCGAGATTGACATTTTAACAGTCATAACTGTCATACAAGTGAAAAGATGTGAACCACTGATATGACTTCAAAACAAAGAGAAGGGGAAACAATAAAGCTAGATAATCTTGAAATAATCTAACACAAAATGCGGACTTGCATGAGTCAAACTGTTAGACAATTCCTGTCTTGCGCAACTAACTTTTAATATTGTCGCACAGAATTTAAGCAAAAATAATAACTAATAAGTGATGACAGGTCACGACTTAAAATAATTGAACCAAAACTCCCACAATACACTGTGAAATGGAGGTGTCGGGGTGTTACTTCAACTTTAAAATGAAATGACAACTGCTAGTCTCTTGGCTGGTTGTTTCTGTTTTTAGAATTATTGTATTGGGGGAGCAAAGCTCAAATTGTGTAACTCAGAAAACGTTAGACTTCTGAAATTTCATGCACTTTCATGTCTATCTAGAACCTTACATGGTATTGTCTCATTTGCTTCCATTCATAAAAATCCATTTTAACTAGGTAAAACAGACTGGATGATCCATTGCCATCAATGATCTTGAAACATGATCATTCACTGCCAACACTCCAATCAAAATGAATTTGACATATCGCTATCAATGGAAGCCAATGAGCTAATGTTATCCTTACCTGACAGACGCACTGATCAGCTCCATGGTCACATGACGTCAGCCAAGCCAAAGACGCTGACTCAGAAGCTTTTACAGGTGGAACACTAACGCAGACGTACTGACACATGATCATACTGTACATAGTACTCTACATAACATGTACTTTACATATGTATACTGTGTACATACAGTGGTATGAAAAAGTATCTGAACCTTTTGGAATTTCTCCCATTTCTGCATAAAATCACCATCAAATGTGATCGGATCTTTGTCAAAATCACACAGATGAAAAAACTGCTTTAACTAAAACCACCCAAACATTTATAGGTTTTCATATTTTATTGATGATACTATGCAAACAATGACAGAAGGGGGACAAATAAGTAAGTGAACCATCACATTTAATATTTTGTGCCTCCCTTTGGTAGCAATAACTTCAACCGGACGCTTCTTGTAGCTGCAGATCAGTCTCTTTAGGTCATGTCACAACATCACAATGTGGTTCAAGTCTGGACTTTGACTTGGCCACTCCAGAATGTGTATTTTGTTCTTCTGAAACCATTCTGAAGTTGATTTACTTCTGTGTTTTTGATCATTGTCTTCTAGCAGCATCCATCCTGTTTTTAGCTTCAACTGACAGACAGCCTCAGATTTTCCTGCAAAACAACCTGATTAATTTTTGAATTCATTCTTCCATTAATGATTGCAAGTTGTCTAGGCCCCGAGGAAGCATAACAGCCCCAAATCATGATGCTCCCTCCACCATGCTTCACTGTGGGGATGAGGTGTTGATGTTGGTGAGCTGTTCCATTTTTCCTCCACACATGACGTTGTGTGTTACTCCCAAACATTTCAACTTTGGTTTTCAACTTTGCCAAAACTTCGGTGGAGTGTTCAAGTGCCTTTTTGCGAACATTAAACGAGCAGCAATGTTTTTTTTAGACCGTAATGGCTTCCTCCGTGGAGTTCTCCCGTTAACACCATTCTAGGCCATAGTTTTACACATCGTTAATGTGTGCACAGAGATATTGGACTGTACCAGTGATTTCTGTAAGTCTTTAGCAGACACTTTAGGATTCTTTTTTAACCTCTCTGAGTATTCTGTATATCTGTAGACAGCTTCTGTCGATTGATGAACGTCCAGACTTTTAGAGATGGTTTTGTATCCTTTCCCAGCTTTATACATATCAACAATCCTTGATCGAATGTCTTCAGACAGCTGTTTTAACATAGCTATGATGCACATCAGACAATGCTTCTCATCAAGACAATTCTTAACAGGTGTGTTTTATGTTGAGCAGGGCAGCTTTAAATCACTCATCAGTGATTGGGCACACATTTGACTTAAGTTATTTGGTTAAAAAAAAAAAAAAAACTTTAAATTGCTCTTTCAGTCTCCTTAGGCAGAGGGTTCACTTATTTTTCCCCCTTCTGTCATTGTTTGCATGCTATCCTCATTAAAATATGAAAACCTATAAATGTTTGGTGGTTTTAGTTAAAGCAGACAGTTTTTACATCTGTGTGATTTTGACAAAGATCAGATCACATTTGATGGTGATTCTATGCAGAAATGAAATTTCCAAACTTTCAGATACTTTTTCATACCCCTGTATATACAGTATATACATAGACATATTTTTGAGTTTCAATCTAAACCAGGGGTCTGCAAGTCCAGTCCTCGAGAGCCGCTATCCAGCTTGTTTTCCATGTCTCCCTCCTTTTACACCCCTGAATCAAGTGATCCGCTAATCAGCTAGCTCTGCAGGAGCCTGATAACGATCCCGATTATTTGATTCAGGTGTGTTAAAGGAGGGTGACATGTAAAACAAGCTGGATAGCGGCTCTCGAGGACCGGACTTGCAGACCCATGATCTAAACTGAGCATTAGTAAGCAGCATTTTTATACAGCTCTTATATCATTAGACCGTCTCATGCGAACAGGACCACAAGCAGAAGAGGGACACTTCAATGGTTGAAATCAATCGGAGGCTTGTTTTCATGAAGTGGAAGGTTTAAGAGCCCTTACTTCCTCTAATATTTTAAAAACAATGCATAAACCACACAATTTACATGGTGGTGAAGGAATTGTTGTTGCTGAATTGGTTAAACTAGAAACCGGAGACATTTTTAAAGTTGCATGTGGAATTTGACCAACATTTTCAGAAGTAAATCTTGCAACTCTAGGTCACGTTACAATTGCACTTTTTTTCTGTGTGTGTGTGCTCGCAAAAATTTCATTTTAACATGCTTCAAAGAATTACATTTTTAAATGCATTTTACTTTTTGGCAACACAAAAACCTAGCAGCCAAAAATATTACTCAAAAAGTCCGCATTTTACACGAGCCCATTGGCATAACTCAAGAATTGATCATGTTTTACTTTTTTAAGCTTTTTGTGTAACTTTTAAGACTACTTTCAATTTTTGATTGAAAAATGTGATGATGTAACTCAAATCTTAATTAAAGGTGAATCCTTTGCCCCTTACTTTAACTTACGGGGGTAGTCTTTAGTTTATGACCGAACTCCAGTTTCTGAGACATCCCTGGTATACAGAGGTACCACTGTATTTACAACTTTCTTGAAATTGAATGATTGAACAGTATGAGGAGCATGAAAATGAGGCTTCGAAATCAGGAAAAATAAAAAACCCTGGTTGTTGTCTTCACTGTCAAACACTGCAGGTGTATCTGCGGATTGCGCGAATCCACACTCTGCTGAAAAATTGATGCAAGTTTACTGACTTTTTCGTGCCTTCGGATCCCCTCATGATGATAGAGCTGTGAAAACATATCCGGTGACATTTGGAACCTGATCACTTCAAGTGTTCTGAAGTTTGAACAAATAAAGCAGGTCGATCAATATTGAATACTACAATTGAAACAATAGAACACACGGTTTTTTTCTTTAAAAATGCCATCTGTATTAAAAGTTCTGTTTTTTCAAAACAGACAGCCATTTGAAAGGCTGGTCTGAAATTCAACTTACAATCAGGATTAGATTTGTCCACACCATTTACTGTACATCATAACTTGGTCTACAAAATAAAACATTGATTGAAGAGGTCTGGAAGCTGTTCGCTTCTATAAATGTAAAGGTTCCAGTACCTGTGCGTTTCAAGAGTGGTCGCAGTGCCAAACACTGTCGACTGTCTGGAAGGAAAAGAAAGAAAAAAAAAGACCCAAATGCACAGAAAAGCACCATTGCTTAAACATAACATTTGTGTCGCCCTGCTGAGGTGTGTTGGCACTGAACAGAAACAGCTGAAGTATGTTGGGTAAGGGGACAAAAAAGGCACTGGACACAAGGTGGTGGTCCTCACGTCTAGTCAGCCATGATCTCCTTGCCACCCCGGTAAAATGAGAGTTGTCACGTTATTCCACCACCAACTTGTTAGACTTTGGAACAAAAAAATTATAAAGAACCTCTTAATTTGTACTCGTCCAGGATTGAGTGGGGTTATTAACAAAATATAATTTTTTCACAGTCTTTCTCTTCCCCCAAATCGCCTTTGAATGTCTTCCGTGTCGTTTCCTTGAAGGAGGGATTTGAGTTCCCAAGTGGGAAGATTCGGTTGTATTGCCCTCAACTGTGGATATGAACCACACTGCAAAGATTCTCCGACCCGGCAGAGTTCCTGAAGAGTGAATGGACCCCTCCTCTTCGACTCAGTTGCTCCCCTCCTTCTCTTCCTCTTCTTCTTGTTCCCTGCAGCATTCCGCTTCATTTTCCCTCCGAGGCCAGGCTGAGACGCCAAGTAGACACACTTGCTGCAACACACTGACACAAACAACAAAAAGAATAGTCACCAATTAAGCACGGACCACAAACCAATCCTTGGATGGGGACAAATGCAGGGACACGAGCTGTTAGAAAGTGAAACAAGCCTACGCCATCTTGTGTAGAGAGAACTAACTTTTTAAAAGCAAATCAAGTTGTGAGGAACAACTTGTCTCTCCAGTTCTGCAAACAAGTAAGATGCTTCCTCAATCCTATCAGCGTGACAAAACAAAAGGGCTGACTCAGTCCGGATGGACCTGGTTCAGTGACTGCAAGGTCAGATTCATGACTAAGGTGGTGCTGTCAATGTGCCATTCACCAATGCATCGCAGTCCGAAACGTACCACACTGATTGAAAAAAACATTTAGTCTTGTTGCAATTGGTTCCATGTATAAGAGGTCCTTGGTATTCGACCCAGTTCCTTTTGCACAACGGCAATGTAAATTGAATATTAACGTAAGTTGGAACGTGCCGTAGTCGGTCAATGCAAGTATAGAATTGAAGTCCTGTTTTACGTGAATAGTTCAGTAAAAAATTTATATGAAATACACTTGCAAAAATCGGTAAATAATGTAGTATGCAGTGGTAACTTATTGTACCTTATTAGGACATAAAATTATATATTCTTACACCGCCATGCGAAATGAAGTTCATCGCGTGTGATTTGTAATCTCAGAACTTCAACCAATCAGAAAAGGATATGTACCGGTAAATGAAATTTTTTATATGAAATCAGGCAATTATGTAAATTTGATTTATTTGTACGTAATTGGCCATGTAAACGAGGATACCTATAGGTACATGCAGAAAGAGACATTATGGTTAAAAGTAGTATTGCTTTATTTAATCACCAAATTTATAGTTGAACAAAGATCTTTAGGAATTGGTAAGGCCTACATTAGATAAGTGGATCTTTGGTTTACAATGATCCTGACATAGCACGTTTCGAGGTTATGCGAACAATTTTGCGCAGCCAGCACTAAGATAGCTAGCAATCTCGCTTACTACTATTCCCTGGTAATGTTTTATATATAAGGCCCAAGTGTTTTTGTGGAACTATGTCACTCAAAAGTCAGAGAACCTGTATATTTGTGGTGAGTAAAGATCTTATATTTAAAATAGAGCGCTTCGTCAATAGTTAAGTGGGTGTGTGTAATCCTTCAAGTGGTATTTTGAAGACTGCTTTCCTGAGTTTTTAATTCCTTGCTTGACTGATGTTTGCCTATTGTCGTCGACCAATGGGCGACTGGTTATGATTGAGCTTCTTAAATTCTGCCTAGCAATGAGTGGACATTACCCATTTACAGCGCACTTATTATGCTCTATGGCTTGCATAGAGATGTCTAATCCATTTTGAGTGGAAGAGGCTGGCAGATCCTCCCAGTCAAAACGGACTGGACGTCTAATGGCATCAATGGCACCGAAAGATGAGCATTCAGAGCCAGTCATCCCAGTTTAAATGAATTGGACGCCTATCATTTTCAATGGCAGGCAATTAATTGATAACTGAAATTTAAAAACAACAATGTTTGGTGTTATTGGGGCTAGAGTGTATTTCTGTTTATATTAATGTAATTAATTTTGTTTTGATTAACATTTTAGGAAGTTATAAAAATCACATTATATAAAATGGGCCATGTAGGGCACAAATGTGAAGTCCAAATTTGTGGACGCCAGGTGTTTATGGGGTCAAGTTAAGCTGCTGTTTTTTTTTTTTAGGCCATGTCTACACCTAGTAGGGTTTTTTAAAACCGAGGATCCTGCTTTCCAGTCCAGAAAAAATAACTACGTCTACACACCCACTTTTGTAGAAAAAAAAAAAAAACATCCACAGACAACCTAATTAATTTGTTTTTAAGTACATTCCATAACAATGCCAAACCTCAGGGCGCTAGCAGTTTCCCAGATACCATCCAATCAGAGTAAGACATTTCCTCAAAATGGAAAAGAAGAATTACTGCTAAACCTGGTTTTAGAATATCACAACTGAGTATTATGGCCAAATAAAGAAATGGAGGGTAAAAAAGGACTACGAGATTAAAGTCGTACTATTGCGAGAAAAAAAAGGTATTATTACATACAGGTAATGTAGCTGTAAGCCGCTACGCACTTTATGTACATGTACCTTAAAGAGGAGCTACAACGAAGCACTCGTATCAATCATTCTATTGATTATAAGTTGAATTAGATGAGGCGAAACATTAAGAATTTCCATATTTGTAAAACAAATTCTAAAACACATGATGCTTTCCAGATTGTTAACGGAGGGGGCAACTCGCCACGTTAAGTACGTAGCTGCTTATCCAGCAACATTAGCCCTATGTAAAAACACGACTTTTATTCTTGTAGTAATAGTTTGACTTTTTTCTTGTACTAATACTACGAGAATAAAACTATTTTTACGTAGGACTAATATAGCTGAATAAGCAGCTACGTACTTTACGTACAGCGTTCACTGCCGCCTCTGTTAAAATCAACGTTATTGAAGGTATCTTGTTTTAGGGTTAGGTTAGGTCCTTAATATTTTGGCTCATCTACATCAGATTATTATCCATAGAATGACATATAATCTAATGATTTGTTGCAGCTTCCAGTGCATAGCAGTCTACTGCTACATTACGCCTACGTAATAATTTGAAGTGGGAATCTTTGGGCACCTAACAATTCGATTACGAGGCTCCAATTCGATTATAATCGATTATTGATGCCCCCCCCCCCCAACCCCGCTTTTAATGTTTTGGACATTAGTTCAAAAAATTGTTCAAAAATACTCTCAGGCTAAACCAAAGTACTATTTCAGAATCAAGTTAACAGTTAATAACAGTAAATAAAATACTCAAGTCCCCATTCTGTATCAGCAGCTTTAAACTACATTCAATTAATTTAATGTTGTGAATCAACTGTTAAAGTTGTTAAAATTGCTCCAGTTATTCCATAATTTCTCTTCTACTTTCAACATGTCAAAGTTTTAAATCTGTTTCATCAGTTAAAGATAGATTCAAGTCAAGATTTTGCCGATTTATGAGTATTTTAGATAAAAAGTTGATTAGGTTCGCTACAACTGAGCCTTCTAGAGAAGCCTACTGCTTTAAGACGGCGGCCGTTTAATAACGCCGTAAGTCTGTCATTTCGCATCTAGTTCTCTATAAATGTTGTAACGTCGTCTGTCATTTCGCATCTAGTTCTACGTTTATGTATTATCTACCGTAGCCGTATGTGGCCGTATGTTTGTATCAACTCGCAACAGGGCGTTGTTTGTAGCAGCTGTCGGCCGAAGTCAGGTATTATTGTTTTTTTATCTAGTGGAATGAGTGGAAAATTATATTTACTCTCAGTCCGTTCCTCATTGCGTCCCGAAGACCACCCTGACTGTGTTTTAGTTCCGCTTTACCTGGTATAATTCAATAATCGGAATTTGGATGTTTGTGAATCGTTCTCGAATCTTCCACGGCCAAATCGCGAATAATCTAAGAATCGGAAATTTTGCACGCCTCAAGTAATACTACCGTATCGGCTCAAATATAAGACGGCCCTGATTATAAGACGACCCCCTCTTTTTCAAGACTCAAGTTTGAAAAAAAGACTTTTTGAACACCAAATTAATTTTTGTACAGAAAATAATTACAGTACATCTGAAACAAATGATTATAACAATATATTTGAGAGAAAAAGCATGTTATTTTGCTTCATTCAAATCTTAATATCGGAACATTTAAATATGTAAACTAAAGTGTGGTCACATTCGTAAATGAATGGCTTCTGGTTTTTGATATGTAAATAAACCAATCTTTTGTGATAAAACAACAAAATTGCAATAACTGCATTAACCATCAAAGTGAAGTCTAACTGTAACTGTAGTCTTGAGACAAATCTGAATAATGAAAAACATTGCAAAAAAATAATGCAAACTGGTTAAATTTAAGAGTAGCTGAGAACTGTCATGACAAAACATCGCTTCAGTGATATCTGGTGCCATCTAGCGTCGTGAATGTGTATAACGTCTCGACCGCGAATGTAAGACGACCCCCACTTTTTCAGTCTTATTTCAATGCAAAAAACACTGTCTTATATTCGGGCCAATACGGTATTTTTATTTATTTATTTATTTTTTCACGTAGCAATAGTACGACTTTAATTCCATAGTCCCCCACCCCCTCTTTATTTGGCCCCAATACTACATGGTAGACTATAAAACCAACAAAGCAAAAACGTCGACTAAACCCACTGCAGAGATATTCATGTTGGCTCCAATTGTAAACATTGGTCTAATGTGTGACGTACGAAGAAAGTTTGTCGCAGACAGTGATTATTCTACAGTTAAATCTTTGGTTATCGGTGTTCATATAATGGCGCTACAAACGCAGAATTCACACATTTTCACTTAGGTCGGAGTTTTTAGGAACCCTCGTTTTCAATGCCCAAAATATGCGTGTGCATGTGGATGATAGGTGAAACCATAGAAAAAAATATTTTTACTAAATTCCCTGCTACGTGTAGACATGGCCTTAATTAATCAGTCACTTTCCCTATAAAAGGTTAAGTAGCAACTGCATTATGATAAGTCTTTAACGTCAGCTGCTTTTTAAAAACAATGTTTATTTAGGGTGACCAAATGTCCTCTTTTGCCCGGACAAGTCCTACTTTCACGTAGTATCCCCGTCGTCCGGGCTGGTTTTATAAATTCATAGAAATCTCCGGTTTTTATGATTTTTCACGGGACCAATTTGAAGAGAATCCCTCCGGCCGCTGGGTGGCAGCAGTTGACATGGCTCCTACTAGAAGGGAGGGAAGGAGTAGTTCTTCTTGTTTTTGTTGGCAGTTTACCCCTATCATGAGGCATTACCGCCATCTACTGGGTTGACAATTTGTTCACAATGCCTGCCCAATTGTTAAGTTTTTAACGATAATTACGTAAATAATAGCAACTGTTGACTTCTGTCGGAGCTTTGACTGTAAAATCCCATTTGGTGTCACATCGTTGCGCTGCCGATGATCGTAAACTTTTCTAGCAAAGTTTGATTTTTTGCCTCAGCTTGCTATCAGTAAGCTAAACCATGCTAGGCATTATGGGAAACGTAGTATTGAACTGCTACGTTTGGAAACATGCTGGTTGAATAGTTTGT
This sequence comes from Corythoichthys intestinalis, assembly GCF_030265065.1. Classification (NCBI taxonomy): domain Eukaryota; kingdom Metazoa; phylum Chordata; class Actinopteri; order Syngnathiformes; family Syngnathidae; genus Corythoichthys; species Corythoichthys intestinalis. The sequence continues at coordinate 27,449,466 of NC_080400.1, read as the reverse complement.
CAGTTTACTTCGGTTATTGTTTGTGTGCAATCTAGAACATTGAATTAGAATATCAATTGAATGGGAATAACAATTTGTCAAGGACAATTGTCGTGATAGTAATTTATAAAAATGTTTAGTTGGCACATAGCCTACTGTGTGTATGTGTACTGACTGGACTACATTTCCATGGGTCTGCATTATTTATATATATATATATATATATATAATATTATATTTTAGTCATTATTATTTATTTTTTTATTTTCAAACTGCATTTTCCCATCCAGCGTGAGGGGGCACACTTTAAATATATTAAAGTGATATAGACATCTTTGAGTGAACTTCCGAGTAAAATTCAAGTATCTTGAAGCCAGGGTGAGTGTCCTCTTTTTTTGGAAATCAAAATATGGTCACCCTAGTTTATTACAACTGGGATAACACTTGTAGAACATGAAAATCATAATCTTGACATTGGGAGACAAAATTATAACAAGTTAAAAGGACACAAAATACCGTTTAGCTAGCCAGTAATCTAGTAATTTTGTTGTGTTAACAGGAGTGGTCAGAAACGACACAGCATGTGTAAACGGACCCCCACACAGAATGTGCTGATTTCTGCCTTAGCCGCCCCACCCTTCCACAAAGTTTTCATTTACATGTGTAAATTAGTACAAGTTATTTCGTTATTAACTTTATTAACGTTGGAAAAAAAGCACAGTTGGAAAATAAACCGGGGTTAAGTTATAAACTAAGTTTTTAAGCAAACTTTTAAAAAGCATAACTGCCGAACCAACTTACCATTGCAAAAAAAGCGAACAACGATCCGAAGTTTCCTTTACAGGATGACACAGGACGAACAACACTGGTCGTCGCCATTCGGCGTGGACGCATAGTTCATCTGACGGACTATCTCGGCGAAAAGCTCGTCCACCGAGGTCTTGTTCTTGGCTGAGGTCTCCATGAAAGGACAGTTCCAATCGTCCGCCAATGCCTTACCCTCGCCGGACGACACCTCCCGTTCCCCCTCTAAGTCCACTTTGTTGCCCACTAAGATCATAGGCACCCTTTCGTACCGTTTCACCCGAATAATCTGGTCCCGCATGGGCTTGATGTCCTGGAAGCTCTGCTGGTTGACCAGGCTGTAGACCAGGATGAAGCCCTGGCCGTTTTTAATGTACAAGTCTCGCATGGAGGCGAACTGCTCGGTACCAGCCGTGTCAAGGATCTCCAGCACGGACGGCGAGGAGTCCACCTCGATCTCCTTCCGGTAGAAATCCTCTATCGTGGGGTCGTACTTCTCAATGAAAGACCCCGTCACGAACTGGACGGTCAGCGCGGATTTCCCGACTCCACCGGAGCCGAGGACCACCACTTTGTACTCCCTCATGGTTCCCCGATAGAGCAGGCTCGTTTCCTCGCCGCCAACAGTTGTATTCGGGGGGGTGGGAGCTCTCCGGTCGCTGGTCCACGGGGCGTGGCTGCTAAACTAGCGCCGCTCGGTGTGAGTGGAGAGCTGTACACACGGTTGTTCTGACGCAAAGTCAGCCCTTGTGTTGTGGCATGTCGAGTCGGCGCTAAACGCAACCCGTTCGGTTCTCAAACGAGCTCCCCCTCTTTTTCAGTGTTCGCTCAAGTAGACATACCGGGCTTGTTTCCTCCTCATTTTGATAAAGTCAAGTAAACATAAAACTTAGATACTTCCTGTAAACACCTTTCAAAATAAAACTACATCGATAAGTTCTTATCCTCAACTAGCAGCTATTGGTAATTTTTTAAAATCAAATTTCCGGCGTCGTGCTTCAAAACAATATCTAACTTGAGCTGTGGCACCAGGCTTCCTGCCCACGCAAGATTGCGTCTTACGTCACTCAAAGTGAACACTTGCCGCTTTTTAAAGGTACAGTACACCACAACCTTGTAAGACCTGCTGCTGCCCCACCTAAGTTTCGACATGGCTGATCCCAGGCTTACCAGCGCTTGACTCACAACATTCTTTTGTACTGCGTGGTACACTTCAAGAATTTATGAGGTTCAAAACAAATGCTGTAAAATAGACAAATTGAGAATTGAGAGTTAAACTCAATAATTTCCACCAAAGATCAATAATTTCACGGGATAAAGGCGCTCTTATCATACTACTAATTGAGATTTGCCAAATTTCTCATTCAACAGGTCGGGCTGATTTAAAAATTCTCAGGCACATTTACAAATATTCAATTTGGGCCACAGAGTCAAATGACAGTTTGCCCCCAGGGGCTTATGCTTGGTCTCAACATTGGTACGGACGATATACAGTGGTACGAAAAAGTATCTAAACCTTTTGGAATTTCTCACATTTCTGCATAAAATCACACAGATGAAAATACAGTGTCTGCTCTAACTAAAACCATCCAAACATTTATAGGTTTTCATATTTTAATGAGGATAGCATGCAAACAATGACAGAAGGGGGGAAATAATTAAGTTAAGCGTGTGCCTAAGGAGACTTAAAGAGTAATTGAAACCAATTTTTACCAAACATTTTAAGTCATGTGTGTGTGCCCAATCACTGATGAGTGGTTTAAAGCTGCCCTGCCCATCTCGAAAGTCTGGATGTTCATCAATTGACAGTCAGAGAAGTTGTCTACAGACGGAGAGAGTTTGGCACTGTTGCTTCTCTCCCAAGGAGTGCCCGTCCACCAAAGATGACACCAAGAGTTTAGCGCAGAATACTCAGAGAGGTAAAAAAAAAAAAAAAAAAACTCCAGTGTCTGTTCAAGACTTACAGAAATCACTGGCACAGTCCAATATCTCTGTGCACACATCAACTATATGTAAAATTATGCCCAAGAATGGTGTTCATGGGAGGACTCCACGGAGGAAAACATTGCTGTCTAGAAAAAAAACATTGGTGCTCATTTAATGTTTGCAAAAAGCAACAAGACAATGATCCAAAACACAGACGTAAATCTACTTCAGAATGGCCTCAAAACAACAAAATACTTGTTCTGGAGTGGCCAAGTCAAAGTCCAGACTTCAATCCCATTGAGATGCTGGGGCATGACCTAAATATAGCGATTCATTCCAGACATAGCAGGAATCTGACTGAACTACAGCAGTTTTGTAGAGAAAAATGGGCCAGGATTAGCCCTGATCGATGTGCCAGACTGATCTGTAGCTACAAGGAGCGTCTGGTTGAAGTTATTGCTGCCAAAGGGGGAGCATAAAATATCAAATGTGATTGTTCAGTTACTTATTTTCCCCCCTTCTTTCATTGTTTTCATGCTATCGTCATTAAAATATGAAAACCTATAAGTGTTTAGGTCGTTTTAGTTGAAGCAGACACGTTTTTTTCCCCTCTGTGTGATTTTTACAAAGAGCAGATCACATTTGATGGGGATTTTATGCAGAAATGTGAGAAGTTCCAAAAGGTTCAGATACTTTTTCATACCACGTCAGCAGCATAATCCGCATGTACACTTTTTTTTGCTGTGGACTGGACATTAATAAGAACAAACGGATTGGGTGAATGGGGGTCAGGCCTACATTTCACCAAAAATATGAACCTAATTATTTGGTTGGCTAAATAATCAATCAAAAATAAATCTGTATCGACTTATACTAACTTTCAAGTGTATTGGTTCAGGTGAAACACCGTTCGATACAAACCTTTGTTTTCAAAAACTACTAAAGAAACATTAGAAAACTTCCAGAGTAAATGTATGGCTTTTATTAGAAAATATAAATGCAGTATTTGAACATAACTTAAATTACATTAACATACACAATAAATACAAACTTGTTTATAATCTCTCAATTATCCAGGAATGTAAAATAATAAACATTTGTTTTAAGACCACTCAACATTTGTCTAAATAAATATTAAATTAATTAAATATAACTGAAAAAACTTTTTAGGTTATAACAAAAATAAATAAAAATGGAGCCTTCCTTCAGCTAAAACACGACTGCTTTTGTCCACAAGCACAGCCAAACTCAACAAAACAAACAAAAAACGAAGCAAAAACATGAAAACTTTTAACCTCGATTATGATTGATGTATAAAAAATGTCTGTATTGGCTGCAAATAAAATATTTTTAAAATAGAATAATGTAGAAAATAATACATTTTAATTAAATGTAAATCATCAGCCAGTCACACGTGCAATTCAATTGAGGGGGGAAAATGGACTGGCACATTCAGCAAGTGAAAAGGGATAAATGTAAGTTTAAACGTCATTAAAATAATTCACTTAACGATGGTAGGGTCTATTCTAACCTTACAACGTATAGGAAGACAATCTAAATTACCGATATAACTGAACTGATTATATAATGCAAATAGGGTTGCTTAAAGGTTGGTGGGGACAATTTAAGCATCCTGAAAAGTTGGTATTGTTATTATTAGTAGTAGTATTGTCCCTACCGTCCCTATGAAAACCTACGCCCTTGGTTTGCCCTCATAGCCCCAGCATGTGAGACATACCCAGGCTGCTTTTTTCCCCTCACCATCTAAAAACAACTTTTCATACAACGTGGTATCATTCGTCACATTTCCCCAATCACTGACTTTGCCTATGTGCTCACTCAGATCAGTATCAGTCACTGCACGGAAGCCCCACTGCCACATGTAACGTCATCGCATGTCCACGTTCAGTAAAGACGGTTGCAAAACAACCTCGCGGATTTCCGATCAATGGAGATTTAAAGCCAAGCTGCTGTGACTTCATCACCTCCAGAGAAGGCCTCGATCAATAGCGTTTTAATTTGTTCACAAATCAACAGTAGAGCACACACATACACAAGGACACAGATACTGACAAATAAACACACACATCAGCCTGAATCATGATTGTGAGTCATTTAGGCTCCAAGGTGTTTCACACATATTTCTATAAGACTCTTGCACACAAGCAGAGCCATTGACACACACGGGTGAGTCAAACGTGGATATGCTCGAGGCTAATGAGACTTTGGTTTTGTCGATTGGTCTCGACTGTGTGACCCTGTCAAGTGGAGGCGGTGCTTGTTTTCACACCACTTCGATAATTAGATACTCGGCCACCTAAACTGGTGGTGGCGTGCTAACACCCCTGTGCCGAATGCTCGACAACTCAGTGAGATCAAAGAGCGGTTTAATAGAACAATATCACCAACACACTTTTGAATACAATTCTTAACATGGATTCGTGAGCATGATCAGATGTAGGCCAGGCTTATGTCACTATAAACTGAGAATGGATGTCTTGATATTTAATACGAAACAATACTGCCAAGGGTCTGCTAAATCTCAAGCGAATTGTCGCTGGGCTCGCTGGTTGCCGCCGGCTGAGAGTTTTGCTATAGCTAAATTCTGCAGACGAATTCCCCTTGTGTTCACAAAACCTCACTGGCATTGTAGATGAGTTTTAAAGACATTGGAAACATACTTTATTTAAAAAAAAAGAAAAAAGTGTCCTCCCATTGTAACAAGCTATGGTGAGGCGTGGTTTGGGAACAGTCAGCAGACAAGCCAACAGCATCTGAGACATGACGGGCTTGCCTTATCCCCCCCCAATTTTGAAGCCCTATAAAATATACTTATCATTTTTTTATCAATTCAAATTTTACGAATCTATTTTCCTCGACGCGATCAAAAAATTATTAATGCTGACTTCTACTGGAGTGTCCCTTTAAAGATGAACACGATTAGATCAAAATATGTTTAGCACATTAGATTTGGCAAACATAGAGTAATGCTTGGAGAAAACCGTTTAATTATGTACACATTCACTATTTGTCTTTTCCTTGTCTCCCTTTATGTATATGTTGGTCTCATAGCATATAAAATGCAAAAAATGCCCAATTTTTATAGTTTCTGAACTATAATATTTCCTCACATTTAGATTTGTGATTTTGTCAATATGCGTTTTGTAGGGTTTGTAGGGTATCGTTTGAATTTGAATGGTTCCGATTCCACATTTCGATTTCGGTTCCATACGATTCTTGTTTCTGATTATTTTAATAGGCAGGGTAAAAAAAATGGCATAGTTTATATTAGTTTCTTAACTTCTTCGTTAATTTTAAAATTATATGAACTTTCAATTAACTATAAATTTCTGACAGGGCTATTTTTTAACTTGTATATAAATATCAGTCTTTGATCTTGAATATGATGTTTTTTTCCACAGGAGTGCACTTTCACAAAGATGTTTATTTTTCAAAAGCTCACGGAGAAAACATTTACACATATTCTTTTGCCTATGTTTTAGAGAGTCTTATGCTGCAGACAATATTACATGTTATTGAGCTCCCACTAATGGGCTACGCTGGTGTAGAATATCAAACAAACAAACAAAAAAACAACTTGTAAAACTCAGTCCAGATTAGCAGCACGTACAGTATAAAATCAGAAACTGTTTTTGTTGAGGAAAAGGATCATATCTGCCTTCTCAGGCAGTAAACGTAAGCGTTCTGGACACATAGTGTCTACTGCAGTGGAGCACACTCTTTCACAGGGAGTAGATGAATCTTGAATGAATGAATGAATGATGTGAAAGAGCGACAAAAAGTCGTAATTATTACGTAGGGGTAAGGTAGCTGTGAACTTGAACCTTAGATGGGAGCTACGATGAAGCATTCGGATAAATTATGGCTGTCAAAATGATCGCGTTAACGGGCGGTAATTAATTTTTCAGATTAATCACGTTAAAATATTTGACGCAATTAACGCACATGCCCTGCTCAAACCGATTAAAATGACAGCACAGTGCAATGTCCACTTGTTACATGTGTTTTTTGGAGTTTTGTCGCCCTCTGCTGGCGCTTGGGTGCGACTGATTTTATGGGTTTAAGCACCCATGAGCATTCTGTAATTATTGACAACAATGGCGGGCTACTAGTTTATTTTTTGATTGAAAATTTTACAAATTTTATTAAAACGAAAACATTAGGAGGGGTTTTAATATAAAATTTCTATAACTTGTACAACATTTATCTTTTAAGAACTGCAAGACTTTCTATCCATGGATCGCTTTAACAGAATGTTAAAATGTTAATGCCATCTTGTTGATGTATTGTTATAATAAACAAATTCAGTACTTATGTACCATATGTTGAATGTATATATCCATCTTGTGTCTTATCTTTCCATTCCAACAATAATTTACAGAAAAATATGGCATATTTTATAAATGGTTTGAATCGCGAATAATTACGATTAATTCATTTTTAAGCTGTAATTAACTCGATTAAAAATTGTAATCGTTTGACAGCCCTAGTATAAATTCTTCTATTGATTATAATTTGATGTAGATGACGCAAAATAATGATTTCCTTATAAAACCGATTGTTGATTTTAACAAAGGCGGCAACACGCTACGTAAAGTACGTAGCTGCTTATATACCTACATTAGCCCGATGTAATAATACGACTTATTCTCGTACTATTCCATCCATCCATCATCTACCGCTTAATACAGGGTCGGGTCGTGGGGGCAGCAGAAGACAAAAGTAATTTATTGTTTTACTTACCTGGTTCTGACTGGTTGGAGGACCAGCGCAGCGTTTCAAATACGCGCCACTCAGCTACGCACTACTCGGCACTTGTATTCCATGAAGCCGGAGGTGTTTAATCATATTGGTCGTGCAGCCACCTTTGCATGATATCGCTGTGTTGCAAATGTAGCACTGAAAGCTCTGGTTATTTTTCTTTATGAAGTTGGGCCACACTTTTGAGCACCCCCGCACAGTCTCCATGGTTGGAATCAAGTTGCAATGCACAAACAAACACTTCATCTGGCTTCTTCTTCGTGGTGTTTGGCAGCTATTTTTTTTTCGATCGGCGGTCGGGGCACCGAAACATGGAATTAAGATTTTTAAATTTGAACGGTTCCGGGAGCATCGGAGTGTTAGTCCTGGATCCTATTGATGGTCGATGCCCTACCCTAGCGTTTTGTTTTGACGTTTCATAGATGCTCTGAAGAATGACAATATAGGCTTTCTTTTCGATGATATACTGTAGATACGATGTTTTTATGTGTGCCGTGCTCACATGACCATTGCTAAACTATTCACAGCCACTTACCTACCTAAGGTATCATCGGAAATTCAACTTGACCATACTACTGTATTGCCAGGTTTGACCAAGGGAGTCGATAATGTTTGAGGTTTTGAAGGATGTGTCAAGGAGATGTCATAACTATATTTGTTATACTAGTTGATTTGGACTAAGTTGCACGGGGGCTGGAGCGGAAGACACTTGGTGGGGGGTGGGACTATATTGCCCCCATTCCCCAGTGGAATTCTCACACTTGTATATAACTATTATGACATTATCATGTTAAGTTGACTCATGAAAGAAACCGGAAAGGTCATTTGGGACCACAGTGGTTTGCCAGATGCCCTGGTTAATACATCAAAAAGTCCGACAACATGGTTATCTTTGTGTGTCAGTAAAACATATCGTATGTTATTTTTTAATTCAACATCCTTTTTTTCATAACTCGGCATCAGAATTCCACACAGTGACCTTTCCATACCTTTGACTCACCCCCACTAATAGAACGTATATCATATCTTTTGCATGTTGTAATTGAAAATTAAACCACACTGTCCCTGTGAGACCACCCTGAGGAAGGTGAACATCTTCAGAAGAACATGAGATAATTTGGAGATGGTGTACAGTGCACACTTTCTTTAATCCTTACTCTTGCCCCTGTGAGAGTGACGATAGACTAATTAAACAGTCTGCGACAACCGAGCTAATTAATTGTGGAGATTAGTGGCTTCCCTTGTCCTGTTGGAAAAGAGAGGCATTTCAAACAATTTGTTTTAGTCTGTGCCATTGAAATGGCGATGTTTTTATGTGCCACTATAGTCTTCCCTACACTGAATTAATTACTTCATTTTAGTTTGTTTGCACTAAGCCTCGAAGGCAGTGTGTGTGTTTTGTGATTTATGAATTATTCAAATGGCCATTTATCATTCCTATAGAGGTGCACACAGAAATTCAGTATAAATGTGACTGTTCCTTAGTAGCATCTTTTGACGTGGCTACGCAGTAATAAATATGAAACGTTGGTGAGAATATGTGCGTTGGCTGAAAGATATTTTGCGTTGTCAGTCTTATTATCTTCCATGGTCATGGTCTAAACTAAAGGTTAGCATACAAACTAAATAACCCTTCAAAAGATCTATCCACTCGCTAAACGTTTTGCTTCGACAAAAAGCAAATGTCATGGAAATCAGTTGAGAGATGGTTAAGTAATGTCCTATTTTCTATGTCTGCACAATGATGTTGACCTCCCCAACATAGCCACTTGCGGCTCTGGATCAGAAGTACATGAAAGACTTGCATTTTTCCTTCTGCTAAAAGCCAAATTGTAGCTCGTAAAAACATTTTTTTGTTTTTGTTTTGAAACCATTACCATCTTTTGATGAGGGATTTCAGTTATATAACTGGAACTGTGGTTAGAATTTGAGTGAGAAAGAATTTCAGATAGTTTTCCATTAAAATTCTTGAGATGTCTTCGGGTCTTACATATCTGGCTTCTTTTATCATTGCAAATGGATGCATAAAAGAATACAAACATGGAACTGTGTATATACATATACAAATATATATGTATATATAAACAAAAATGTTTTTATTTTTGAAAAGTACAGTACATAGAATGCCATTTTGTTGCATTAGGTTTTAAAAATTAAATAAATTGAATTGGATCCGTTATTATTGTGTTATTATTAATAAAAATTACGGTGTGTAAATTGTTATTAATTTCATTACCGCTGTCACAATTCCTGGAGTTTTGGCGGTGCGAGGCCGGCCAGTTGATTTTCATTTAAATGCAGATCCAGTACCTCTGAAGTTGGTAACCCATAACAAGATTGTGGTTCGAGCTGGTATGGGATCATATCCATCAAGATTGACGTGCAAACAGAACGGTAGTTTGGATCAGCATGTTCTTCTCGAGGCCTCAGAGTGGTGCATCTTCATCTTATTCAATATATAAATAAATAAATAAATAAATATATATGGCGAAAAACACTCAGGCGACTTGAAGTTCTGCTCTGAGACCCCCAATTTGGCCAAATTTCAAAATTGTCCGATATGCATGTGTGATGCATCATTGGAAAGCTTAAAATCTCAATTTTCTGGGGGAAGACACATTTTGAACAGGAGGGCATTTAAAAAAAAAAAAAAATTAAACAGCAAAACCCTATCTTGAGGTGAGAGCACACGAGAGCAGAATTAAAGACGCCACAATTTTAACGAGATATTATCGCGTACTTACCTCGTTTCGATCCAAAAACTCCATGTCGCATGTATCACTGAGTGTCAAGACACAGCTGTGAATGGCCACAGCTGGATTTTTTATTTTATTTTAAAGGTGAAACATTGTAATATAACAAGGGTCGCGATGCAGAAATCGCAGACATCAAGGAGTGGTCGAGATTTTCTTTTTCATATATTTACCCTTTTAAACTTTTTCTTTCAATTTTTCTTTGTTTGGAGCGATTACTTATCATTTAACATATTGGGGAAAATGCGACAGTAACAAAAAAAAAAAAACAATTTAGCGATAGTTATGAGGTAGATATCCGTGACTTTTTTACAGACGCCATTTTTTTCATTGTGACATCATTTGTTTAAAAGTTTAAAATATGCGAGTGAATAATTTTTGAACGTTTTTTTTTTTTTTTCTTCTTTAAACGAAATATTATACATCAATTAATGATTCTAAGTTAAAAATGACAGACATTTTGAATAATAAATATATTTAATTACCTTAGTTTTATGGCTGGGTTAAAACAAGCGGTTGTGCGACGTCTGTAAACGGGGGTTTTCAGGGTAAAACGGACAAATTAAAAAAAGTTCGAGGGCTTCATGTGCCATGAATCTGCTATGGCAGCATATAGACATATTCTAAGATCAAGGGTTCAATCCCGGGCTTCGGCCTTCCTGTGTGGAGTTTGCATGTTCTCCCCGTGCCTGCGTGTGTTTCCTCCGGGAACTCCGGTTTCCTCCCACATCCCAAAAACATGCATGGTAGGCTGATTGAACACTCTAAATTGTCCGTAGGTGTGAGTGTGTGCGTGGATGGTTGTATGTCTCCTTGTGCCCTGCAATTGGCTGGCAACCAGTTCAGGGTGTCCCCTGCCTACTGCCCGTAGTTAGCTGGGATAGGCTCCAGCACCTCCGCGACCCTTGTGAGGAAAAGCGGCATGGAAAATGAATGAATGAATGAATATATATACATATATAGATATATATGTATATATAGATATATATGTATATATATCTATAAAACTGTCTCTGTGTTTGTTCCATATGGACTTCAAAACGGCTTGGCGGATTATGACGAAATTTTACACAATCGTGTGTCTGGTTGTGTTCTTTGATGGCTTTGATTTCTGTAGGCCTCCATTTACTGTGGAAAAATAATTCGAAAGTCCAATAATTACCAAAGAAAATGCGACCTGTGGAGCCAACAGTGCGAGCTTTTGAGGAAAAGACAGGTCTCTTGCAATTGCAATGTCGCAGTTGGCTTTTAAACTGTACACTTTTATGTACAAATTTAAATAAGCTGTGCTGATTCATTGTGGCTTTGAGTACTCCGCAACAAGACGCTGCATTTAAAAAAATAAAGAAAAAAAAGGTACAACTGTCCAGAATATTAATAAGCAATTCATTTCAGCTGGATCTCTATAAAGTCAAGTTTATCTGTGTGGCTGTCTTTGTATTCGTGTTTTATGGAACGCCCCAACGGCTGGGCGATTTATGTTCTCTGTGTCTGCCCTATATATAACTGGTGGTTACCAGTTAAGGTGTGGTCCACCTTTTGCCCAATGTCAACTGGAATGGCAAACACCCCGTGACATATAGTTCTTTGTCAGAAATGTTCTCAAACAGTTTTACACACATCAATGACGTCCCCTGATGTACAGTAATCTCTCAATATGCCCTAATTTACTGACTGATGCTTGGACTCTTATTGAGAGATGTACAGTAGGTGCTCAGATAACTCACCAGAATGGTTAGTCTTCAAGCAGCATCCTTGAGCCATGTAAGAGGAGTTATATTTCCAGCAGGAGGCAGCACACTGCCATTCAACGATGCACTGGTGCGCAGATGCTGGAATGTGTGTGAGAATTCATACTGTAGGAGCGTGAGCACAGTAGCTGGTCAAGAAGACACAGCATCTTTCATTGGGTCCACAATAGGAGCTTTCATATTTTATGTGGAATGTGTCCCACATTTCAATCCATACAATCCAATTCATTCAGGAGGTCAAAGTTAAAGGATAGAATTTCATTTGATATACTATTCCTTCTTCTGTGATGACGCTTTATTATGCTGTCTGTCTGTCTGTTGTTTGACCGTCCGTCTATCGTAGTTAACTAAGAACCAATAGGAACTCTAGATAAGACAACTGAATTCCCGCAACCTTATGACAGAAAGAAAGAATACAATGAAAGCAACTAATTAGCAAACACACAAAAATACACATACATAATTTACTCCATCAAAATCATGTTAGCGAGCCATAAAAGTTTTATGTCAAAAATACAGAATTGTTGCCTCTGCCAAAGAGATAATTTACTATTATAAATGTCTTATTTTTGCATTGACCAATTGGTTATTCAAAACCATACTTACCAAAAGATTTTTAGTGCGGCTTCAGTCTCCTCTGCTTTTTCACGAACGAACGAACAACTGACTGACTAACTACGTATATTCTTCTGGCATATTCAAAAGCTAGATATTAACCTTTTAAGACCTGGGCCTATTTTGTCCGAATTTGCATGCCTTTGATGTTTGTCAGGTTTTCAGGGCAGGCAGGTTGTGTGGACCCAAGTGCGGGGAAAGGGAAGCGAGGCAAAAAGGTGGTGCAAAAATAATTTAATTAAAGCAGACAGAAAAACAAAGTAGAAACCAAAATTGAGGTAATCCCAAAAACACAGTTGCAAACAAAACCCAGGGTATTGGCAAAAGACTGGTCTCAAAAACATACTAGGCAGAGGAACATAAGGGCTGTGACGTAGGAAGAGGCAAAATTAACGCTGGCATGAACGAAGACATTGACATAGACGCTGACATTGACAATGACGCAACAAGGAGTGACAAGAAACTGGGTGCTTATATACACACACACGCAGACAAGGGGTAACGAGACAACGGGGAACAGCTGGGTAATACAGGAGGACTCAGTAGGAGCAGACACAACAGGTGAAATCAATTGGTAATCACTGGGACAAGTCACACTAGGAAAAAACCAACACAAAACCTAACAGATGTTGGCTTTATATTTCAAAGAAAAAAATGTTCTCAATGGCCTGGTTGGGTCACCTTTTTCAGGACACCATAAACTTCCTGTCCAAACTGTTGTTTTCTTCACTGTACAATTATAATTAACATTTTGGACCCAAACAGACAAACAAAAACAAAAACAAAAATCCCCAAATTTTTTGTCAAAATTTGTAATATTGATATCCTATTGACAACCAAACATGCTCAACGAAACGTTTTGAAGTTTGATAATATTTATTCAACTAGTTAGAATAAACATTCAAAAGAAAAAAAAATGAGACTGAATAGTTTTATGTTTGATAATTCAACAGAAACCGCAGGTATGGTCATCGGCTATTTGTTCTTTCTACATACCGTCATTTTCGCACTATAAGGCGCACCTGACTATAAGCCGCCAGCCACCAAATTTAACACAACAATGGCATTCGTTCACAGATAAGCCGCACCGGACTTTAAGCCGAAGCTCACCTCACTGTATTAAGGGATATTTATTATTTACACCAAAAGATATAAACCGGCAACACTTTATTTGACAGCAGCATCATAAGACCATCATAATTATGACACGGCACTGTCATGAGCATTATATTTATGTGAATTAAAATCATATTTCGAGACAATTCGACAATATACAACAATTTGGCAAGCGCAGATGATGACAAATGAGTCTTTTAATCTGCCGGTTATCCACGCCTGTCATTATAGCACTCTAGCGTCCCCAGCTGGATGGTGATGTCAGCAGCGTAATGATTTCAGCTGATTTAGAATTCAGCCCATTTAAGATTCAAAACGAGGAAAATGCGACAGAGAGCAGAAAAATGCTATCATTGTTTTAATCTCTACTCAAATATTTTTCAGGATATTCATTTCATCTAAGTATTTTCCCCAATTGCTAAATATATTGGTATGGCCATAACAAATAACAGTCTTGAGCCAAATGGAGGCCTGGCGCGGGTGTCAATTTGGTGGCCGGACGGACTGAAGGGCACAGGCGGGAGGAGATTTTTTTTTTTTTTTTTTACACAAGGATAAATTCATCCACGCTGCCGTTATTTTCGGCTTAACAAAACTCAGGCACACGCACGGGGATGCGAGCTACAACTACGGCTTAATAATACTGCTGTGTATCAGCTGAGCTGCCGTAAAGCAAGTGTCGTGAGTGCTGCATATGTAAACAAAGGGCTGTACAATGGCTACATGACATCTCCCTCTTTTGAGTTAATCATTTTCACAGTGTGCAACAAAGCATATAACATTAGCAATCCCTTTTCAAATTATTTAACTTATTTGTCTGCTCAGTTACAGTCACAGTAGATAATCAAAACCTACTGGCACTCATTAACACTTCTCAATTTATAAATTGCTTTCAAATAATGTTTTGAACCATGCCTATTCTTGAATAAAGAACATTTCTGACAAACACGTTTTTTTTTAGGATTAAGTATAATAATTTATTGCTTAAAATAAGGCTGTTAAGCTTATTTTCAGATAGCTATTTTTCTTCCAAGAAATCTGAGTGAAATACACTTGAAGCGCTGGCAGACAATTTCACTTATTTCCAATAGATTCACACTTAAAACTGACTAGTTTTAAGGAGGTGTGTTTTTGCAGTGTAGTAATGTTATATATGTTAGGAATGGCTTACTTTCAAAGGCATTTTGTGCAACTTAGGTATTTACTCTGTAAGTAATTGTTGCCAAAAGTTTACCATTACACAATGTCATACAATCTCTCATTATTTAGATGTTGAAGTTACTACTTGTTCACATTTGATGTTGAAAAAAGAGCAATAAATTATATTTTTGCACAGTAATATATTCTCTTGTGTATACTTTAAAATTTTACATAAATCTTTTCATAGAATTATCGGCTTGACATTATCGGTTATCGGCTGGAATGATGAGGAAATTATCGGTTATCGGTATCTGTTGAAAAATGCATTATCGTGCATCACTACTATATAGTAAAGGCTGTATTATGAGATGATGACCAGGCTGACGTCACATTCACATTCTTCCTCAATCCAGGAATTCATTCATTTTCATGGCGTGGGATTAAAAAAACTTAATAAATAAATCGATCGCTTCCACACACATCCAAGCGGTCATGGCTTATATCAATGCTTATGACAGATGTCATTTGGTGTCATCTGGCAAATTACCTCACTTTTGAATGGATGTAAAATATCCGAGCTGGACATAAATTGAGTTATTGACAAAATTTGTCAGATGACACTTAATGGCATCTGTCATTAGCATTCATTAATGTAGTGCAATGTCATAATTATGACGGTTTTATGACAGTCTAATGATGACTCTGTCAAATAAAGTGTTAACTATTAACCCAAATTTTCAGGCATGCCACTCAGTTTCCCCTTGAATAGGACACAGGGCTACGTCACACAGCCCACTCTTCGTTTGCGCACTACTGTCACTTCGCACTCGTCAACTCATCTGAAGAAAACAACGACAAATCTGGCCCATATTCTTCCTCGGCTTGATGAAATAAATGCGCTAAATTTAGTTTTTGATTAATTCCGGTTGTTTCAAAGTCGCTCGCCCAATCCAACCGGCCGTTGCTTGCTACCTCGCCTCCCTCTCTTTAGGTGGCGCCCTGCTCGGAAATGTATTAAAAATGTTTACATTACGTCCATCCTTCATGACCTCATAATGGCTCCTGCAATATGTTGTTTTTCGTGATGGTTTCGGTTTTGAAAAAGGAAAAGAAATGAAAAAATATATACATAAACCTATGGTCCATGCAGCGTTTTAATGTTTATTCATGAGGGCAATAAAACTGTAAAACTCTAATGACATTATCTCCTGTTTTACTTGGTCGATTGACTTCAAGTAAAAACGGGTGTGGACCTCAACTTCTGCACTTTCAAATGAGACCAACCAGTGGTGCGTGGGTGGGTTATTACAGCGTGACAAGGCTTCAAATTAGATATGCGTAAATGTGTCGCCACTGACATGTCCGATGTTAAAGGGTTAACTAAAGCAACGAGGCCAAGTTTAACAAATGACAATACTTGTGCCCTGTTTCGTTAAAAGCAATTGTTGCACCACACCATGCAGACACTGGTGCAGATGTCCTCTATTTACTTGATTATAGAATTCTATCTCTCATTTGTAGTGGTTGTTTAAACAGTGATGTTGACATGACCTTGAAAGCAGTATCTAAGAAGGCAATACGGTCGTGGGAATGGCTAGCAGCTTCCTCGCCCCCGCAGACACATGCCGGATCAATACCGTCTTGATTGCCGACTTGATGCAAGTCGAGTAAGGCGAGACAACAGGCCAACAACCTAAGAAAAAAGTGCGTTGTCACTGTTGAGGAGGAGCAACTAAGTATAGCTGGGAATCCAGGACGACTGGATCAGCTTTCACACACTGCGATACTCAAGAAAAAGTCAAGAGAGAATGTACACAAAGCATTAAAATTAGGATCACAGGTAGTTAATTAACAGGAAATTTGTCAGGTTGGGACTATGAATAATCTAAAATTGAAGAATTTGCCTCGTACGGCATTTACAAATGAATTCTGCCATTAGCAACTAGTATTCCTTGTTAAACAGCTATTTGTTGTCCAGCTATCATTTTTTTCTCATTAGACTCAAATGTCACCTCACATTTGGCAACCGGTGACACCTTAGAATGGTCATCACTCAAATTAAGGGGAAATACAAAACAGAAATAATCATTCACAATCACAAGACCTGTGGATACTTTAGAGTCAGAATCAATACATTTAACAGGCATAACACAGCAAATTAAAAAAAAAAAATTGATGCTGCATGCAGCAAGGAGTGCGTAAAGGCCCAAGTACACTGCATGCGTGATCGTTGCGGTTCCGGTCCGACTCCGGTAAAAAATAGCGCCGGAGCCAATCCGTTCCCATTATATCCTATTGTTCAACGTATACCGGCCGTGTCAGTGCTCCGGCTTGACTGCGAACCACCTCCGGCGTGCCGCATGCCCGCTGGATGGTATAGGCTATTTTCTATTTTTGCCGGACACGCATCCGGCAAAATGGGCGGAGCTGGGCCTGGACGTAACAACCCAGGTGCCTAATCACGGTTTAAACACGAGCGAAGATGCATGATGAGCGCTTCATCATGGAGGTGGAAACCCACAAAATCATTTATGATGCAGCAGATCCTTTCTATAAGGACAATTTTAAAAAGGAAGCTGCAAGGTGTCCTATTATGTGTGTTTTTCTGTCCTATCTCATCATGATTCAGTCATGTCTGTCTCTTAATTCCAGATTAACTAAAATATCAATATGCAAAGAAAATATGTACTCTCTCTCTGCTTCTCTGATGAGTATAGACTCCGTGTGTTTTTCGTTGTTTTAAATGGCACATTATCGCGCGCGATCACGCGAGAGCTCACCGGGGGGACGAGGTTGGCGGACCGCAGCCGTGCAGCAGCCGGTATGATTTGCCTGTTTTTGACGGACTGCGTGGCACACAGGCAACACTGAACCGGACCGGAACCGCAACGATCACGCATGCAGTGTACTTGGGCCTTGAGTCCTGTCCTCCAAACTATCATCAAATATTCACTCCATGACCTGCCAAAATTAGATGAGTTTGGCGCTGACCTTAGTCTAGGATCATTGATTCTGATTTGCATAAAATTGCTTGTAAATTTTCATCTGAGTGCTAAAATTACCCAAAATAGCTGTTTCAAACCAAAATGGCTGTTGTATTTAATTCCATGTGCCGGCTGAGGCTTTTTGATGCAAAACTTACTTCCCGCAACAATGCTAATCATGATAATTAACAATGAACCTGTACAAATGTGCAAAACGTGATATTGGAGTGTAATGACATGCCTTTTGGTGCAAATTAGTAATAATGTGTAATAGTTAGTAATATTGAAATTTGTTCATTCTTACTAATTCCATTGGTAATGATGTAATTCGATTTTTACCCATACTTTGTACTCATTGCACTTCAATAAAAACCATAAAAATGCAATCTCACGTTATACATACTGTATATAAATTTAATAGAAAACATTGAAAAACAAACATGCTTATGTGTGTGTTTACTTCCTCGTTCTCACAGTCGCAGAGGCTCCTCTCAAAGATTTCAATACACACATACATACACACTTCAGAGTTAAGGAGATGAGGCAAGGAGGATAATAGATGGTAAACAACCAGGCTGTAGCGGGAAGCGAAAGGTGAAAAGTCAGACGGGTCAGTCACTGGAGGAGAAATTATGGTCAATGTGATGAAATTGTTTACTTCAGTATAAGCACTTATTTCCAGTGTTGGGAATAACGCTGTTATAAATAACGGCGTTACATAACAGCGTTATTTTTTCAGTAACGGGGTAATCTAACTAATTATTTTTTCCGCCGTTACTGTTACTGACGGTCAAAAGCGGTTCGTTGCTTACTTTGAATAAATTGAAGAAACTACCAGCCGTAGCGAGTCTGCTCTGTTTATTTGTCATCCAAGACTTTGGGTGTGTTCAGGTTCATGGCAATGAAAATAGTAAACACACATAGCCTACCTTTGAAAGAATGATGGAGTTGCCGTTTGATACGGTCATAATGTGCAGGTCCTGCACCCATCCGCAGCAAAACTGTTCGTAGCCTTGTCGCGATTTGTAATTTCGGAATCGCTGATGAGTTTGGTAACATACACCAAACAATAAATACAGCAGAATATCCATTTCGCGTAATTGTGGAAGCCTGTCGACATCTTTACTCCATTTGTCTTCGGCTTGCTTGTAAGGGTCAGCATTGTTCACATCCTTAAGTTTGATCACATATCTGTTCTTCGCCTTAGTAACGAGTTTGTCTCTTTATCGAACTGGCAAGTTAAAGTTTAATGTCCCTCGAGCCAGACATGCTTCCAATATGGCTGCGTTGTTGTTAAATCTCACGTGATCCCCCATTCTGTGACGTAAACGCTCGAGCCTAATAGCGCATGTACTTCAGAGCCGGTGTTTTCACACACAAATCGGAACAGTGCGTGCGGCAAACACACAGACGCAAAACAGTTGCAGAGGGATATGATGGCAGAGCATTCAGAGGAAAATTTGTCCTTTATGAGGTGGAGATATAAACACTATTTCAAGTTGGTCGAAATTAAAGGAAAGAACGTGCATGTAAAGTGTAATTTATGTCCGTGGGCAAAGCTTTTGTAGACATCTGTTGTAAGCAATTCAAATCTGTTTATTTTGATTGCACTTCAAGTGTAGGATAAATCTGTTGCTGGTGAGGTGCAATAAATATTACAAGGTTCTATAACACAACTACCTGTCTGTTCTTCTCTATTCACCTGACTCGAATATTGCTCAGAAAATTTCAAATTCTTTGACATACAACAACTTATTTTTAAAGTAACGGAAATAGTTACTTTCCCTGGTAACTAGTTACTTTTACTATAGAGCAATTCATTTCCTAACTCAGTTACTTTTTGGAAGAAGTAGTGAGTAACTATAACTAATTACTTTTTTAAATGAACGTGCCCAACACTGCTTATTTCATGACATGGAATGAAGGCTGTTCATATGTAATGAAAATGTTAACTTTTTACTTCAAGGGCGTAGGTTTGGTCTCAACATTGGTAGGGACGATATAAAAGCATAACCTGCATGTACACTTTTTGCTGGGGACATGACATTAATAAGACCAAACAGATTAGGTGAAGGGGGGTAAATTGATAGGCTAAATAATCAGTGCAAAATAAATCTGTATTGACTTGTACTAACTTTCATTTTAGGGATGTCCCGATCGCATAATTTTGCACATCGAATCCAAGTCACCTGATTCTGAGGATCTGCCAATACCGAGCCCCAGTCCGATTCTGAACAAAAGTTCCAAACATGTTACAGTAGTCTACTGTTTACCGTACTTCCTCTTTCGCTTTTTCCAGGAGTGTTGCAGAGTATAAAGTATGTTGTTGCATTGTATTTCTGGATTATTTTGTTACTTTTGTAGCCCTTTAAGGCAAGGCAAGGCAAGGTAAATTTATTTATATAGTACAATTCAACACAAGGCAATTCAAAGTGCTTTATATCACATGAAGATAAAAAAAATCACATTTAAATCAATACAACGTAAAAACCAAGACAATCAAAATCGGAAATAAAATTATACTTAAAATACACATTTAATAACAAATAGAATAAAATAAATAAAAATAAAACAAAAACTACTACTAATAATAATAATTGAAATCAGCAATGGAGATAAGCACAAGAGGAATAAATAGCAAGCAAGTAGATTGAAATATATAGACAGTTATGGATATGCAGTGCTAAACAAAAGCGTTTTTAGCCCTGATTTAAAAAAGCTAACAGTTTGACCAGACGACCTTAGGGGTCTAGATGTCTCATAGGAATCTAACAAATCAAGCATATATTTTGGTCCAAGACCATTAAGTGTTTTGTAGACGAGCAGTAGTATTTTATAGTCTATCCTTTGACTCACTGGAAGCCAGTGTAGCGATTTCAAAACCGGTGTAAAACATAAAGGTTAAAAAGATAATATATACATATTTTAAAGTTAAAAGCCCGATCCTTTTCACCCGATTCCGATCCTCTGAAAAATAGCTTGATCGGCCCGACTTCCAATCACGTGATCGGATCGGGAACATCCCTATTTCATATGTACTGGTTCAGGTGGTACACCATTCGATTCAAACCTTTGTTTTCAAAAACTACTAAAAAGATATTTTGGAAACTTCCAGATTAAATCTCTGGATTTTATTAGCAAATTTAAATTGCAATATTTGAACATAAATTAATATCAACATACACGATAAATGAAAACTTGTTAATAATATCTTAACTATCCAGGAATGCAATAAAAATAAATTAACATTTGTCTTAAGACCGCTCAACATTGTCTGTCAAAATAAAGAAATATCACAGAAAAAAAAACTTCTTAGTCAGGAAATAACAAAAATAAATAAAAATTAATCTTTTGTCCACAAGCGCAGCCAAACTCAACAAAAAATGAACGCCCAGTTGGGCTGCTTTAAGACCACTTACATAAAATAAAAATGAAAATTGGGGAGAAGGGGGTAAAACAAGGTTTACTACATTTCTCACAGTTTAATTAACGTTAACAGTAGAAAACACATACATGAAGACACTTCTCTCTAAGCAGCTACCTGCTAGAGTTTTGCAGGTTAGTAAATTCACACAGTTTAATGTAATGCTAACTTTGATGCAAGTCAGACTTTCGGTTGCAAAATTAATGGTGTGTTCCCCACCTCCACAACATTGACATGTTTTTATATTACTTACAGTGGCTGTGGCTGCTTGCAAAAAACTTCTAATATCCCTCTTCTTCGAAGTGGGCGGAGGAGGCGGCATGTTGTCGACATGTTGCATTTTCAGCAAGTGAAAGAGGTAAATGTAAGTCTGAACATAATGAAAATAATTTACTTATAATGGTAGGGTCAATTCTATCCTTACAACATATGGGAAGGCAATCTAAATTACCAATATAACTGAAGTCATTATATAATGCAAATAAGGTTGCTTATAAGTTAGTGGGGATAATTTGAGCATCCTGAAAAGTTGGTAGTTGTATGTGCATGCTATACTTATGCAAACGTACCACCTTGTTTTAATTACTTGTATACAAACATCAATTCCATTGAAGTGTGAAATATTTTATTTGTCTATTTGTGAAAACGCATTTATGAGCAAACATTAAGAATGTGTGAGTAATAATTTGCAAAACAACAGGAAATGTCTTGGCAGCAAAGTAAAGAGAAAGTAAGCAGAGCCTTAAAGATGTAGCGCATTATCCTTATCTGACGATGTTACCAACATTAACCTTTGATCAAATAATGTGGCACGGTTATATGGTCAGCATGCACACATGAATGTGTGCATACATGTAGTGCAAGGAGAAAGTCATTTGAACATTACCTCTTTTTTATGCTCTGCTAATGTGTTTTATGTATGTAGTGCAAGAAGAAAGTAATTTGAAAATTACCTCATTTTTATTCTCTGCTAATGTCTTCTTTCGGACATTCCTGACTTTAAACACACCAAAATAAACAGCAGCAGCGGGAGATAAGACAAGTAACAGCGGAGAGTCTGCTGCTAAACATGGGAGTTGTCATGAAAACTCTTGTGAAAACACAAAACTGCTGGATAGATAGTTTTGATAGCTCATTCATGTTCACTGGCCACAGCAGGAGTGTATAATAGAGGGATGCAGCAGTGTTTTGCTGATTATTACACAGTTAAATGTGATGTTTATGTGGTGAGAAAAAAATCAAGGGGACATTCAATGAAAAGGATTATAAATTTCGCACTCAACACTCTCCTCTCCACATTCCAGCTAGACTCACAACTAGGTTGTACATTTCTCCCTGTAGTAATTTGCTTGTTCTTTGACGATCAAGCTATTTTTTGGTGGTACAAAAAAACAACAAGAGTACTAGCATACTGTATTCTAGATAAGCTGTGCACAAAATCAATGTGTACGGTGAGCATGGCTTTTGTAACTGTTTTGGTTAGTAACAACAGAGCAACAGTTTTGCTCTGCTCAACAGTTTAAGCTTTAATGACCATGCAGGCAAAACAGTGCCTAAAAACTGAAGTTATATGAAATAGCAACCATTTGTTTTTCGACTTAGAAGCACAGCTACTATCCGACAAAGTACAGTGGACCTTTATACGAGCACAATCTGTTCCACAACCAAGCTAGTAAAGTGAATGTGCGTGTATCAAGAGTTAATTTCTCCATTTGAAATAATTGAATTCAAATTGAATTCATTTTACCCTGAAATAATGTTTCAAGGCATAATTTTTAAGGCTAAGTAATCAGAACAAGAAATAACAAAAGTATAAAAAAAATGTTATTTATATATAAGCACTTATCATGCGGGCTGAAGTGACGTAACGCAAGTGCAAGCCGGCCAACCAGGAGGAGAGAGCCATCCATACTAGTAGATGCCAGTTCTTTTATTAGCAAGTGTGGTCAAAATTGTAGCAGGCATCGCCATGATGATAGCCTCCTTGTCTTGACAATAGTGCAGATTGTAGATCTTGAACGCTTATACACGCACAGTTTTCATGTTTTCTTATTATTTCTTTCTTTCTTTCAATTCTGAGCAAACCAAGCGAAAGAGCGAACATGCCACCTGGTGGGGTGCCAAGGGAATCGGACACGCCAAGCGAGACAAAGACTTTTCTGGTGCTCGTATGGTGAAAATTTGCTCGAGTAATGAGACTCACTTTCTCTCATGACGATGCTAATATCGTGAAAAATTCGTCGGGTGAGATGCTCGTATCATGAGGGTCCACTGTACATTATTTTAACCAATTATTGTTGTTGCCCTCCAGCTACCCGCAAATATTTTGAAATGCCAGCTAGATTACCACTCAATATTGTTTGCATTATTTGTTGTTGGTCTTGTTTAGCCTGGTGACGCATGTACTTTCCATTTGTGTTCGACATTTGTGGCTTAAAAATTTATTTACCATTTCATGAAGGAAGAAAAAAACATGTTTGATACTGGTGCTATTAGGGATGGGAATCGAAATCCGATTCCAATTCTGAACAGGTTCCTAGTGTTTCGAGGCCTCGACATCACAATGAAAAAGCCTAAACGATTCCTAAAGACGCATATTGCGTCGTGACGCGTCTTGTTCTCCAGACGCATAAAACTAGCATGGCGCCAAGAATCACTCACTCCAAAGTTTTGCTACACTTCACCAGGAAAGAGGGTGAAAATGAAAGATTACAATGGTTTAGCACGAGCATTGCAGCCGTAAACATAACAATGACAGCACGTAGGTTCAAACTCTCGAAAGTGTGCTTTCACTTCACGAGGAAAATTTACAACAAAGCGACTTGCAGTCATTGCAAGGTGGAGATAACTGCATCGGGAGGGAATACGACTGCACTGTCCTCACCGAGACACTAAGGCTCAGTCCTGGCTATACAGCTAGCTAAATTCCCAAATGACGATGCAGAAGACGTTGGTATAATTTGTTGACTTTATTCAACCATCACTTGAAGAGTGAAACTAAAAATAGAAATGAAACAAATCAGTTTCGTCCCCAATAACTAACAGGTTTGCATCAACGTAATCAGCGATTATTAGCTGCTAATACAGTACTAACACAAATGGTTAGCATGCATTCGCTAGCATTAGCACATTGTTCAAACCACTACAACACTGGATTTAAGTGTCCGATCGCGAGTGGAAACACACAACAACAACACAAAAGAGGATACATACGGGCGTTGCCTCTGTAGATATTTTACAAACATTAACAAAGAACGTAGGCTCGTGGCAGTGTTTCCCTCTCTCACTAACTCGCTCACTCGCTTGGATGCAGCACGCTGTCTTCACGTGAGCGCGTTCTTCTTTGCGTGACGAAGCGCAAGGGCGCCCCCACTTGAGCGTGAAGCACCATAAAAACTAAAAGGCATGCATTTCAATATAATGGTAAATAATACACTTTAACACAGGGGTCCCCAAACTACGGCATATGGTCCGCCTCCGCATTTGGTCCGGCCCCCTGAACAATACCAGCGAGCATTTTGAATTTATTTTATTTTTTTCTCAATAGTGTTATTTATTTCCTGGCCTTTTTCTGTGAAGAACTCAGACAGGGTTATTTGGTTACTATCTATTGAATTAATAGTGTTAATATTATTTACTATATTATATTATATAATTATTTTATTTACTTTTGTTCTGTGAAGAATCCCGAAAGGGTTATTTGATTGTGGCTTTCTGAAAAACAATAATTTTTTACATTTAGGCACTCCTGCAATCGTCATACTTTTTCCGTTACAAACTGACCCCGGCCACTCATCAGAGAAGGGAAAAGTTATGTGGCCCTCACAGGAAAAAGTTTGGGGACCCCTGCTTTAACACATATTGCCAAAGGCAGAACAACGACCTATATGCCAATATATACCAATATTTTTTATTTCTAGTAGAAAAATGTTTCAGTAAAATGTTACACATTCTTGTGCATTTGCCACGTATTGCCACAGTTAACATTGAGGCTTTAGGCCTCTTTTGACTTGCCTGGCACAGCCAGACTGTTCTCCCTGTATTTTTAAAACACTGAGAGAAAAGTCTGGGAACCAGCCCATTAACGGCCTCTCGAGCAGGTATAAAATCAATAGACAAATCAGATTCGTTCATTTGCATGACGTATTCTTAACGAGAAACGTCACTCTTGCGCGTCGGAAGTTGACTCCACAACAACACAGATGGTGAACAGGAGAGCCGAGAATATGTTCCAATCCACAGTAAAATCAGTTTTAAAATACCAAAAACACATCGACACGAGTCATTGACAACAGTCTGTCTCGCGCTAGCCATGTTGAATAAACTCCGCTCTCCTCGTATGTTTACTTCCGCGTGCAAGTCCCTCGTCCTGCCCTTGTCGTTTTACTAACGTCACGTCTGCCCGTCGCTGATTGGTCCACTCCGCTGTCTGTTTGCTGTGGCTTGCTCCACCCTAGAAATTGTATCCGCTGAATGGTGGCCAGGCTCAATAGCTGGAACAGCGGTGAGTCTGGTGAACCAGGCAATCTTTTGACCTCGTTGTGAGTTTGTAAGGTTGTGACTTCTGATTAAACAAACTCGATGCCAATCAAAAAGTTTGTTCTTTTTTTCCCCCAAATTAGAATCGATAAGAGAATCGATAAAGGATCGAATCGTTAAGCAATATCGATAATGGAATCGGAATCGTAAAAATTGTATCAATTCCCATCCCTAGGTGCTATAATGAATGAAGAAAATAAAATCCAGCTGATCCACAGTGGCTTAAAAGCATCAGGTGACTTATTAAACATTATTGACTAATGAACACATTTGCAATGCAGTTACCAGGCAATGCTGGCTAGTGGATATTTGGCAGCAATGCAAGATATGATTTAAACTCTTGACGTGGTTAATATCAGCATCCATCAGAAATGTTTTAGCACACTCATTAAATATTCACCAAACAGCCTGCATGCTGAAAAGTGTAGGTAAACAAGCAGAAAGTTTTGATGAGCACAATGAAAGTTGAATGAGATGATACACAGAAAGTGATCAAGGTCGATAAATGGATGACACATTAAAGGACACGGAACAAAATCATTTTTGTACTTCATGCAGAAGTAGATGTTTAATTGTCTTAATCCTGCAGTGTCATTTGTGTTTCTCCCTACACATACAGTCTGTGACCTCTAAACCGACTCACCAAATATGGTAAAAACAAGTGAAGCAGTGAAGGTGAAAGTATGTCTCGAACTACACTTTTTTTCAATTTACCATCAATGTTTTGAATAACATTGCCGAGCAGCAACATTAACACTAGGTTAAAAAAAAATACAGTACTTCTCTGAAGATGACATTTGAATGTCACCCACATACGATAAATTATATTTGGACATACGTAATTACTATTAATGCAAAAGTTTTTAACAAAAGTACTTTAACTGCATTGTACTTTAAAGTTAAATACAATTTAACTGTGCTTGCAGGGACTTTTTTTCCTCACCACTGATTACCAAATGAGTTTCATAATTCAGCCTAATGTTCCCGTTTTCATTAGACTTGTCAATATCGTCCGATAAAAGCATTTTAAAATGATATCAGATAATATCGCATATGGCAGTGCTGTCATGTCTACTTATTGCCTGCCTGCTTGTGTTTCTGGTGTTTTGTCGTCCACTGCTGGAGCTTAGGTGTAATTAGTTTTGATCAGTTACAGCACTTTCTCCTGACATAATCAAATGTCGACGCGAGCTCATTGCGAATAAAGCTAAATGGATGAGATAATGTCTGCAGCAAATCTACCACAGCAGTTCTTGCCATCTCATCACGTTTTTTGTGCCTCATACAAGCATCCCTTGGAAGTTATATTCTTCCTTTGTTTTGTATTCATGAACGTTGCTTAGTATATTGGAGATGTGTATTTTTCGTTTTATTTGCATTTGTGGTTAAACTTGGTTGCATAATTTCATTTCTTGCAAGCTGTACTTGCTAATCAAATTGATACGTGGTATTTACTTTGCTTTATTTCGTGACTTTGTCTCATATTATTGACACAATGTTTTGTTGTTTTCAGTTTTACAAAAAAAGTATCAGTGCTCTTGTCAAGAAAAAGATGACCACAGTAACGGCAATTCAACTTTGGTTCAGCATCTGACTTCTCTGTAGAGCCTGATTTGTTCGCTTTCTGTTGATTTGTCTACCCACACACAGATTGAGGACAGAATAAAGCCCCTTTCAGACTTATATCCCGCTAAATTCCTGTGTAAGATAATGTAAAGACGGGATTTACCTGTGTCAAGGCTTTCAGATATGGGGAAGTGTACCAGGAATTACCCGGGTTGGAAACGTTCAGACTTGTCCCGTGTTAGCGACTCAGTGTTCTCTGTGTGGTGGGTGGGATTCTATAACCCGGACATTGTCATTTTTAGTCTTCATCGACAACAAAATAAACCACACATTTCCAAAGATGGACGATGGACTGTCTCTTCCTCGCCTCTAAGATCCAGTAGCAATTTAATTTCGTTACGTTACCAATTTAATTATGCTAGCTTTCCAGTTTGCCATGTTGATGATAATTGCGATATCTGTTTACCTCTTTTTGTCATACTGCGAAAAAAGAGGAAATGACGATCAGCCTTCAAGCTGTGACCTGGGAATTAAACAGCTGCTTTCACACATGCCTCGTCCCGGATAACACCCGGACATTATACTAGGATGCGACCCGGTTATTGTCAGTGTCATCTCAGTGTCAGTCCACCTGGGAAATTGCTCTCAGATATAAGGGGTACCCGTTTAAATCCCAGGATTTAACCGGTGTTCAGCCTATGTCTGAAAGGGGCTTTAGTGCTTTATTGGCACTTTGTACTTTGTACACCAAAAAACAGTGGTGCAATATAGGCAGTTTTTCCATAACTTTAATTGAAGTTGCTCTCAAATTTTTCACAGAATGTTTTTTGGAAAACCTTGAATTTGTTAAATTTATCATTATTAAAACATCCAGTGGGGCATCACAATAAAATTAGCCATAATATGTTAAGTCCACGACCGCTTATATCGGTATTGGTTTGATACTGGTATTGAATTTTTGGAGTTGGAAAATATCGGTTAGTGGTTAAAAAGTGATTATTGGACAACTTAAATTTTCACCCCTTCCAATCTAAAAATTGCAATTGTCAGAAATTATTGAGAGATTATCCCGAGGCCGTCATTCCTAAATATGAAAACTGCTCAATACTTACAATGGCTAATCCTTGTTGTTATTAAAACCTCATCTTTGATGGGATACGAAGCAGAATGATGGCCAATCAGGCTCCATTGCTGGACACTTGGTTGTATGGGGTGTTTGTGTTTTATATCACAGCAGTCATTCATCACAATAAACTGATAAAAGTTTAAAACTGCAGCATGTGGCCAGATAAAAGAAAATTTAGCGTCACCTTAGATTCTTTTGATTCTTCTACTTGTTATTTCTTCTTGGTATTTCCATTCCATGTGTGAGGTCTCACAGGTTTTAAAAACCTGTTAAGACGTTTTCTCATTCATTGTTTGTATCTAAATCAGTGGTTCTTAACCTGGGTTCGATCGAACCCCAGGGGTTCAGTGAGTTAAATTTCAGGGGTTTGACGAAGGTCAAGACACGCAGGGCCGTATTTTCATACACTGACTACATCTCGGCAAAGTGGTGGTTTATACCAGGTTTTGAACTGGTTTAACCCCAATTTACATATTTTATTCCATTTCTTTCAACTGCTAGCCCTCTATCTGATTGGAGGAGAACTTGTTTTGCTCAGTGGAAGGTTGACTCGTACTGGGTATGAGGAAGTACAACAGACCTAAACCCAGCATGAACCCAAATTTTGACATGTTTAAAAACATGCTTTCAAAGTATAAAGCAATTTGAACAGAAGACAGGAATTTGCTTAAATGTTAGCTTGCTAGCTTGGCTATATCAGATTTGAATTTTGAAAATTTTTTAAATTTATTATCTAATTCTAAAGTGTTTGGTGAACTTCACATGTGAAACTTGTGGAGTTCGGTACCTTTAGGAAGGTTGAGAACCACTGATCTAAATGTTATTAGAGTAGTATGTAATGTTCAATAAGTGCGTCCAGTTTCTCCACTTTCTGTGTATACACAACACTATGTATACACAACAGGCTGTACAACACACTAGCTTGTATCCTCATTGAAGTAGACGTAACGCTTCTCCACACAGTTGGTTACGATCTGCCAGTGTGTAAACACTGGCATTAATAGATTTATCATCACAGCAGCGGCATGGTTGGTAGAATGACAGCTTTGCTACTCAGATAGAAACTATGAGCAGAGGAAAGGCCATCACGTCACATGCTCATTGCTCAAGTTGTTGTAAGCAGAAGACAAAATCTAGAGCTTGGACTTTGAAGAAAATGCAGTGTTTTTTATTTAATGCATGATCATGACTTTATTGTGTTTCGAGTACAGAAATACCCAATGATTACATTAGGTGTCTAAACAAGACTATTTATAGTATGTCAATGCATTGTATTGTATATAATGTAATGCATTGTATTGCAAGTCATTGTACTGCTTAATCTTTATCTTTTTTTGTTTTTATATGTAAAATTGTCATCCAATGAGGTGGTGCATGTATGAGGTGCCCATCACCTGTAGACATTCACAGCCTGGTATGATTTTATGTACTCTTCTATCAAGTTTCTGTAATCCAACAGCATATTTGCTATCACCATTGCTCTTAGCTTCTTGACTCACACCTCCCTTATCTTCGAGACACTCCTCCATCCCCACCACCCACACTCCTCCACTCGTTTTTCTATTTAACCTCAGCTGATCTCAAAAGCGTGAGTCTTACCTTACAACTCCCCTCAATTGTCACGTAGATCTGTTTGCCAAAGGCCGTTTGTTGCCTGTTCAGACATCGTAAAAACATCCTCAAACAGTTCCCCCAGAGAAAGATTAAAGTTCCAACATATATATATATATATGGCGGAAAACACAGACAAGACTGAAAAAACAGTTTCTGCTCTTGCACTCCTCTTTAAAAGAAACTGCTGTACTTTAAGCCAAAACAACTGTTGTGTTTGATAGAACAATATGTCTATATGCTGCCATAGCAGATTCACGGCGCATTAAGCCCCTGAACTATTTTTAATTTGTCCGTTTTACCCTGTTTACAGACGTTGCGTGACCACACTTGTTTCAACCCGGCCATAAAACGAAGGTAATTAATTATATTTATTATTCAAAATGTCTGTCGTTTTTAGCTTTGAATCAGTTATTGATGTCTCATATTTCATTTAAAATAAAAAGACTTTAAAAAATTATTCATTCACATATTTTAAACTTTAAAACAAATTATGTCACAATGAAAAAAAAATGGCGTCTGTAAAAAAGTCAAAGATATGTACCTCAAAACTATCGCTTAATTGTATTTTTTTCGTTACTGTCGCATTTTGTCCGATATATTAGATGATAAATAATCGATCCAAACAAAGAAAAATATTTTTAAAAAAACGTTTAAAAGGGTAAATACCGTATTGGCCCGAATATAAGACGGCCCTGAATATAAGACGATCCCCTCTTTTTCAAGACTCAAATTTGAAAAAAAGACTTTTTGAACACCAAATTAATTTTTATCCAGAAAATAATTACAGAAACAAATGATTCTAACAATATATTTGAGAGCAAAAGCATGTTATTTTGCCTCATTCAAATCTTAATATCTGAACATTTAAATCTGTAAACTAAAGTGCAATCACATTCGTAAATGAATGGTTTCAGGTTTTTGAAATGTAAATAAACCAATCTATTGTGATAAAACAACAAAATTGCAATAACTGCATTAACCATCAAAGTGAAGTTTAACTGTAACTGTAGTCTTGAAACAAATCTGAATAAGGAAAAACATTGCAATAAAATAATTCAAACTGGTTAAATTTGAGAGTAGCTGAAATCTGTAATGACAAAATATCGCTTAAATGATATCTAGCGCCATCTAGTGTCGTGAATGGGTATAACGTCTAGACCGCGAATATGACGACCCCCTCTTTTTCAGTCTAATTTCAATGCAAAAAACACCATCTTATATTAGGGCCATTAAAGTATGTGAAAAAGAAAATCTCGACCACTCCTCGATGTCTGCGATTTCTGCATTGTGACCCTTGTTATATTACCATGTTTCACGCATAAAATCCCCCAAAAATCCAGCCTTTGGCCATTCCCAGCTGTGTCTTGACACTCAGTGATACATGCTACATGGAGGCTTTGGATTAAAAAAAAAAGGTAAGTACGGGTTAATATCTCATTAAAATCATGGTGTCTGTAAGGCTCTCACCTACAGATAGGGTTTTGCTGTTTAAAAAACATTTTTATTTTTTAAAATGCCCTCCTGGTCATAATTTTTCTTCCCCGAGAAAATTGAAATTTTAAGCTTTCCAATGATGTATCACACATGCATATCGGACAATTTTGAAAGTTGGCCAAATTGGGGGTCTTTGAGCGGAACTTCAAGTCACCTGAGTGTTTTGCGCGTTTTTGCACCATATACTTAAAGTATGCTTAAGGTATGCTTAGACTCAATGAATACAAAACTGAATAATGTCAAGATTCAATTGTGCCACAACGTGAGCTGGTGGGGGTCTTGTTGTTGTTGCTTAAGGCAGCTTTCGCTAACCACACCCAAATAAATGCATGCATTTTCACCCTGAACCTGAGCTTTTTCAGTCCTAAAAGACTGAGGTACTGGCAGTCTACCAGTGTGAGTAGAGACTTTTGTAATGTGTGAATGTCCGACAACCAGCTGACCTTTAAAGCTGATGCATAGCGGTGCCACAATGCGGCAGAACAGCGGGAATACAAGATGGTGCCTAATCTGTGCACAGTCCAGTGGCGTTGCTGGAAGGAAGAATGCTGTTTGGTCAGCTGCATAATGACACTGTTTAAAATGTTGCCTGGCAGAATTCACAAGAACTGCAACAACAACTGGTGTCCCCCTTTCAGACTCAAATTTGTGTGAACGATTTTCAACTGCAGAGAGGCCCGAAGGCATTCAGTTCACTGGGCTGAGGCTGTGGAAAGTCGTGGTCCCAGTGGAAGTCTCGTGGGGTCCCAATGGCGTTGCTCAAGCGGCGCGACAATACGCCATTAATCATACTAACACCTTTAGTGTGAACGTGTGACAATGTCGGTGTTCTCATTTGAAGGATTGCTTTTTTTAAATGCTGGTTGTCAAATCATTCTTAACTGGGACTAGATCTTAATTTTAACCCTTATCCATTGCTGTTAATTTTAACCGTTATCCATTGCTGTTAATTAAGTATTTTGAAAAATGAAACATTAAATATGAAACTAAATCATGTATAAAATCCAATGCTAAACTACATTATATTAATACAATTTTGGATACACATTGGTATTGCATCATAATTTAACTGGCTCATATTCCTCAATTGTCTCATACAGTAATGCATTGTCGCTACCCTACTGCACAATATCCGGTGGTTATTACATTGCCTGTACTGCGTCTTATTTCAAATATTACGGCTTTATCGGGTCATTATTACCTCGTAAAACAAGGGAAAGCAGTGAAAAATGTTATCAAGTTTTAAAAGTGAGGGGTGATATACCAACATTTTTTGATCCATGTTAAAAAATACTGTTATATACACATAACTCAGTCATGACTCACACTGTCTGAGTCATTTACAGTTTGGTTCATCGACTGTCAGTCAGGTGTGAGATATGCCAAGCTGACAAACCTCTTCTGCAGTGAGTGTTTAAAAAAACACTTTAAATATAACTCAGCCATTTTTCATTAATCCCAGCGTATCGTGCGGTGAAGTGCGTAAATAACCTGCCGAGGCACTTAGAGAATCCCATCGTAACTGGGAGTTGTGGCTTCCACCACAGGAAATGTTTTGCGACATTCCCACAGTAGCATTTCCACACTTTGGCCCGCTCACAAAAAGCATCTGTTGAGGCAAACGCTTAAGCCCCGTTGTCAGGGTTACAACTATAATAACAGGACCTCAGTGTACCAATCCACATGTAGTTTCATCACTAAACTGTCAGGAATTTATAGTGACTAGTGATCTCAATCGCAACAAAAACAGCCACAAAATTTTTGAATATGAAATCAAGGAAATCATTCAATCATTCAGTTGCATTGCAAAACCAATTTAACCACACATTAACCCAAGCAGAAGCACCCATAACCTCTATACACATCTGTCTTTATTCAGCTAGTGTTCCTTGTTTTAGGTTTTAGGATTGAAACTGTGCAATTAATATGCTAACAAATGCCTCACATTGTCTCAAGTCACTTTTTGTAGTTTTGCTGCAGACAGGGTTTCTCTCTGATGACTGTGTTTGTAGCTCCCTATGACTTGAACACATTAATTAAAGTGTACTCACTGTACACAACCTAACTAGATTTCCTCAATGTCTTACTAAACCCTTATTTTTCAAGAGCTTGCTTCGACATTTTGTGCAAGGGTACCTTCCTGTCATTAATCAAAGGGCACACACAAGCTAAGACATCAATCTCTGGGATTTAAAGACGGCTGTCGCCGCTTAACTCTTGTTTTGACAAAAGAAGCAACAAAACACTGAGAAGAAAGGTCTCCCTCACCTCTAGGCGCCCAGGCGAGGACGGGATTGAAAGCTTGTTTTTATTCACAAACCAAGCAGGGATATTGGTGCCCAAAGCTCAAAGTGATGTTCGGCCCCCAGCATCTTGGCCAATATCTCCCCCACCCTTCGTTGCGACAGACACAAAAGCTGTCAAGGGATAAGCTTCAAGAAAGAAGTGTTACTCTTTTATTCCTATCCTCATTCCGTTGCGTCCTCCTGGCAGTGTTGAAAGAGAAAGTCAACAACCCTGCAGAAGGAAGAGGAAGGAGAGGAGAAGGCTAAGTAAGAGCTGTCGACTGGAATGACTTATTCAGAATTAAAGTGGTATCAGGCAATGTATGGAACAAGAAAGTCAGGGACTCAGGTCTTTGTTTAATAATGTTAAATAGTCAGACACAACAGTTAGTTGCTACTAAACCTTCATTTTTTAATATGCGCAAGACATTTTGGACTATTGTACTTGTACGCTTACAATTTAGATTACTACAACTATCACAGGAAACTGTGAAAAACATTTATTTGAACAAATTTGCCAGCAACAAGACATGTTACAAAACAAAACCAAAAAAACAAAACAAACGCTTCTCACACTTAATTATCCGTATGATGGTAAGGATAAAAAGTGTGTCCAAACGGACAAACTGAAGGTGTAAAGAAAGCTCCATCTCTGTTGACAAATTTAACATACGTCAAACATTAACAAGATTGGGGTTCATGTGAGAGCCCCAAGCCATATGGGTGTGCTTTAACACCTAAGGGCGTGGACTGCTTGTTCATGGAAAAATCTACTCCCAAGTTCATCTAGAAATAGGGGCCTTTCGTCCAACAGTTTAAGATCAAGAGATCAAGAGGTAGGGTGTTGCAACACAACAATTATGCTACACAGAAACTCTAACCTTCATCTAGTTGAGAGGCTGGGGTGTGACTTGAAGAGAGCTATTTACACCGGACATACCAGAAATTTTGTTGGACAGCAAGAGTTTTGTAAATTGGAATCATCCAAAATTCATTGACATGGTTTTACACATCTTACAGTGGGGCAAATAAGTATTTAGTCAACCACCAATTGTGCAAGTTCTCCTACTCGAAAAGATTAGAGAGGCCTGTAATTGTCAACATGGGTAAATCTCAACCATGAGAGACAGAATGTTGAAAAAAAAAAAAAAAATCACATTGTTTGATTTTGAAAGAATTTATTTCCAAATTAGAGTGAAAAATAAGTATTTGGTCACCTACAAACAAGCAAGATTTCTGGCTGTCAAAGAGGTCTAACTTCTTCTAACGAGGTCTAACGAGGCTCCACTCGTTACCTGTATTAATGGCACCTGTTTTAACTCATTATTGGTATAAAATACACCTGTCCACAAACTCAGTCAGTCACACTCCAAACTCCACTATGCCCAAGACCAAAGAGCTGTCGAAGGACACTAGAGACAAAATTATAGACCTGCACCAGGCTGGGAAGACTGAATTTGCAATAGGTAAAACGCTTGGTGTAAAGAAATCAACTGTGGGAGCAATTATTAGAAAATGGAACACATACAAGACCACTGATAATCTCCCCTCAATCTGGGGCCCCATGCAAAATCTCCCCCCGTGGCGTCAAAATGATAACAAGAACGGTGAGCAAAAATCCCAGAACCACACGTGGGGATCTAGTGAATGACCTACAGAGAGCTGGGACCACAGTAACAAAGGCTACTATCAGTAATACAATGCGCCGCCAGGGACTCAAATCCTGCACTGCCAGACGTGTCCCCCTGCTGAAGAAAGTACACGTCCAGGCCATCTGCATTCGCTAGAGAGCATTTGGATGATCCGGAAGAGGACTGGGAGAATGTGTTATGGTCAGATGAAACCAAAATAGAAGTTTTTGGTAGAAACACAGGTTCTAGTGTTTGGAGGAGGAAGAATATTGAATTGCACCATACCCACTGGGAAGCATGGGGGTGGAAACATCATGCTAGGGGGCTGTTTTTCTGCTAAGGGACCAGAACTACTGATCTGTGTAAAAGAAAGAATGAATCGGGCCATTTATCGAGTGATTTTGAGAGAAAATCTCCTTCCGTCAGCAAGGGCATGGAAGATGAGACGTGGCTAGGTCTTTCAGCATGACAATGATCCCAAACACACAGCCAGGGCAACAAAGGAATGGCTTTGTAAGAAGCATTTCAAGGTCCTGGAGTGGCCCAACCAGTCTCCAGATCTCAACCCCATAGAAAATCTGTGGAGGGAGTTATAAGTCCGTGTTGCCCAAAGACAGCCCCAAAACATCACTGCTCTAGAGATCTGCAAGGAGGAATGGGCCAAAATACCAGCAACAGTGTGTGAAAAGCTTGTGAAGAGTTACAGAAAACGTTTGGCCTCTGTTATTGCCAACAAAGAGTACATAACAAAGTATTGAGATGAACTTTTGGTATTGACCAAGTACTTTATTTTCCACCATGATTTGCAAATAAATTCTTTTAAAATCAAACAATGTGATTTTCTGCTTTTTTTTCCCACATTCTGTCTCTTATGGTTGAAGTTTACACATGTGGACAATTACAGGCCTCTCTAACATTTTCAAGCGGGAGAACTTGCACGATTAGTGGTTGACTAAATACTTATTTGCCCCACTGTACCTGGCGTTGTAGGACCAGTTGAAAAGCATTGCCTTACCTTTTGGGTAACTGCAATCTAGATAAGAACCAATTTCCAACTCTTGCTTTAGGCATAGACTTGCCTGAATGCTTCACTGTCCAGTGCACGTACAGTGTCAATGTACAGTATTACAAGTGATTCTTTTTAAAAACATGTTTATTCTCTGTTTTAATAAGCAGTTAGTCAAGTTATTACCAGTATTTATCACTAGACTTCACACACACACTAACAACATCCTGTACAGTGAAGAGAAGATTCATTCCAGTGTTTTATACACACACACAATACTGTAGGTATTATCTTTTTGTTTTGTGGTTTGTGTCTGTGCAGGTTAACAAGATGGTGGCCACGCAGCTTTTGCAACCTTAGAGCTGTCAAGCAGCCAAAGCGGTGTACCGCAGCAAGGATGAGGAGAAGGGGGAGCTACAAAACTTCCTCTGTCCAGTGTAGCATCACAAACTCTGTGTCAGTGAGTATACTTACTGGACGCTTCACTAAGAATACTACCTAAGACCAGATACAAAAGCTGTTTTACGAATGCACTAATATAAGGTATTTTCGTATGAAAAATTGTAGCACAGCTTTTGTATTGACTGTCATTAGGTGAATGTAATCCTGTGTCCAATAAGTAGATAAAGACCTTCCAAGTCTATTATGGCCAATCTATCCCCCAGCTGCTTAACAGCTATCGATAGAGTGTACGCTTAGTGACTGGAGAGGGCAGGTTCCAATCTTTTTAATCTCTTATTCTCCTCAGCATATTAAAGAGTGAAACCTTTCAGTTCGATGTATGAGAGTAGTAGTCCTCAAGGGGATGACGGAATGGCCACAATATTTAGTTCAACTGGACAATCCTATGAGATGACAATTTAGAATAAGTGAAAAACTATTCCATCCATCCATTTTCTCTCCCACTTATCTTTGTATCACAACCAATTTGTGTTTTGAAATATTGATTATTTCAGGGAAAAGAAATTGCGTTTAAGTTCCAAATGTGACATTGAAAAATACCTACTAACAATATTTTGGTTCAAGGTAAACCACTTCCAACAAAAGATGAGTGAAGTGAATTAAATTTATCACCTTTTTTGAGTAAAATGACATTTTTAATGCACAGATCTGTTACGTGACTACAGACTTGTAAAAAAAGAAAAATCCAGGAATTATTATATTTTCGTGAAGTTCATGACTGCAAATGTTGCGATCCTGTGAGTGGCTGGCGACCAATTTAGGGTGAACATTAGCTAGGATATGCTCCAGATAACCTGCTACAGTAATGAGGAAAAGCACTATATGGTAGACATGTGCCAATTATGGGTTTCAAGGTATACCATGGTCAGTGTTGTCACAGATTACTTGAAAAAGTAATTTAATTACCAATTACTGATTACGCCTCAAAAAAGTAATCTAGTTACTTTACTGATTACTTCATTATCAAAGTAACTAAGTTACTTTAAAAGTAATCTATCACTTTTTGCCAATTTTTCTCCCTTTGCCGCCTCAACATAAGAATGACAACAGAAAAATGTCATCACATGTAATTGACTGTCTGATGATTGAATTTAAAGGGGAATATCAGAATTCCGCACTAGCTTAGCCACTCCGGAGCCCTGAAACTAATAAATATCTGACAAACTGCTTGGAATTTGTTGAAATCAACTCCATAGACCAACTAAACCCCGTTAACTCTAAGATCAAGCCTCATGTCAAAACTTCTGAATTTCTGGTTATGGTTAACAGCATATCAGTGCCAATGTAAAACAATGCAAACTGACGGCACAATAATCAACAACACACAAGTGGATTGTACAGTGCAACAAACACAAAGGTGGTGGCGGGCGCAGATGGGCGTGCAGCCGTGAACATTAACAACCCGGAAGTACCCCTCTGAACACACATGCGGTCAATTTGGCCACAAAACGTGGCGGCAACTAAGCACTTTACACTCAATCGGACCTACAACACATCCCACAGATGCTAAACGAACACATCACCTCACGGCATAAATGTTGAACACACATATGATGTAAACAAAGCTTGCCAACTCGGAGAAATGACTGCCTGTCGTTGCTACGGCAAAGCTTCGAAACGGCCGCGCATGTAGGGGGTCCAACCTTTTGCTGATACTCTCCAGAATGAAGGAAAAATACTCACCTTTATTCATGGATATCCACAGATCAACATTCCCTCGCAAAGTCTCAACACTCGGCGAAAATGCCCACCCGCCTCAGTCCCACAACACGTGACGCGAGACCAAAACAGGAAATAGCTAATAGGTTGTCATGGAAACACGTACCGGGAAGCTTTTATTTTAGCATTTTCTATTCAAAATGCTCTTCGTAAAGGACTACAATATTCTTCATTCTACATACGTTATGTGGCAATGAAAAAATAGTAATGCGGAGACACTAAGGAAACTAACTTTAATCAGATTACTGGTGTAGAAAAATGAACGCGTTAGATAACTCGTTACTGAAAAAAGTAATCAGATTACACTGACCATGGTATGAAAACTTCATGGTTTCAAAACCGGAAAAATTTTCCGTCACACCATTCCAACAGTATTTTTTATGTCCCAAAAATGCAGGGAGAAATCCTTTGCTTGGATCTGCAAGACTCAACCCTCTCCCACCGGTTGTTGTTCAGTGTTAGTAAGTCGGCTGTGCTACAGGATGGCTGGAGAAGGTGAAACTCCTGAACGTTTCCCCCCCATCAAAGACAACGAAATCGCTGGTATGGGAATACTTTGGCTACTGAAAAGTTGCAGATGGCCACGGCTTAGAAGAGGAGGGCCAACCAATATGTAAAACATGTTTGTGGAGGGTGGCTGCTGAGGAGGCAAAATGTCCAATATGATTTCGTATTCATACAAAACTAAAGGTTAGTAAACACTATCATGAACGTTTCCCACCAGTTATGAGAGTTAACTCCAGCGTGTTTAGTGTGTCTAGCAGTGGCCAAACATGTTTTTTTTTTCTCTCTGGCAACTGGCTTTGTAGAAAGAGTGTGTGTATAATGTAAACATGATACGAGTCATACACACATGCTTTTTATGGGAAAAAAAAATCAAATATTTTTGTTCTGATGGTAATGATGTTGAGCTGTGGTTGTGGGTTTACGCTCAGCTAAAGGACTGCATTTATTTTAATTTTGTTTACAATATTTTAGTTTTTTTTTAATTGTATTTTTTTAATTCAAAATTATTTTGTCCAATTTGCTAATATGTTTTGAAAAATAAAAATCCTGTTCAATCAATATTTTTTTTTTAACCCAAATATCTCAAAGTAACACATTTTAGAGCTGTAATTGCGATGTGATATTTTTGCTTAGGGTTATCATACCTTCAGAATCTATACCGGCACATGACTACTATATGGGTGGCTACAATTTACAGTTGTGGTCAAAAGTTTACATACACTTGAGAAGAACATAATGTCATGGCTCTCTTGAGTTTCCAGTTATTTCTACAACTCTGATTTTTCTCCGATAGAGTGATTGGAACAGATACTTCTTTGTCACAAAAAACATTCATGAAGTTTGGTTCTTTTATGACTTTATTATGGGTTAACAGAAAAAGTGATCAAATCTGCTGGGTCAAAAATATACATACATGGATCTGAAAAAGCGAATCATTGACTTGAACAAGTCAGGAAAGTCACCTGGAGCCACTTCAAAGCAGCTGCAGGTCACAAGAGCAACAGTGCAAACAATTGTTTGTAAGTATAAAGTGCATGGCACTGTTTTGTCACTGCCACGATCAGGAAGAAAACGCAAGCTATCACCTGCTGCCGAGAGAAAATTGGTCAGGAGGGTGAAGATTCAACCGAGAATCACCAAAAAGCAGATCTGCCAAGAATTAGAAGCTGCTGGAACACAGGTATAAGTGTCCACAGTCAAGTGTGTTTTGCATCTTAATGGACTGAGAGGCTGCCGTGCAAGAAGGAAGCCCTTGCTCCAAAAGCGGCACCTTAAGGCTCGACTGAAGTTTGCTGCTGATCACATGGACAAAGATAAGACCTTCTGGAGGAAAGTTCTGTGGTCAGACGAAACAAAAATCGAGCTGTTTGGCCACAATGCCCAGCAATATGTTTGGAGGAGAAAAGGTGAGGCCTTTTACCCTAAGTACACCATGCCTACCGTCAAGCACGGTGGTGGTAGTATTATGCTGTGGGGCTGTTTTGCTTCCAATGGAACTGGTGCTTTACAGAGAGTGAATGGGATAATGAAGAAGGAGGATTACCTTCAAATTCTTCAAGATAACCTAATGTCATCAGCCCGTAGATTGGCTCTTGGGCGCAGTTGGGTGTTCCAACAGGACAATGACCCCAAACACACATCAAAAGTGGCAATGGAATGGCTAAATCAGGCTAGAATTAAGGTTTTCGAATGGCCTTCCCAAAGTCCTGACTTAAAGCCCATTGAGCACTTGTAGACAATGCTGAAGAAACAAGTCCATGTCAGAGAGCCATCAAATTTAACTGAACTGCACCAATTCTGTCAAGAGGAGCAGTCAAAGATTCAACCAGAAGCTTGTCAGAAGCTTGTGGATGGCTACGAAAAGCGCCTAATTGAAGTGAAAATGGCAAAGGGACATGTTACCAAATATTAGCGCTGCTGTATGTATATTTTTGCCCCAGCAGATTTGATCACTTTTTTCTGTTCACCCATAATAAAGTCATAAAAGAACCAAACTTCATGAATGTTTTTTGTGACAAATAAGTATCTGTTTCAATCACTCTATCAGAGAAAAATCAGAGTTGTAGAAATAACTGGAAACTCAAGAGAGCCATGACATTATGTTCTTCACAAGTGTATGTAAACTTTTGACCACAGCTGTATGTCTAAGAGCTAAATATATTCCTGTAAAATGGTCTTCAATGGAGATACTGCATGTGTTATGCTCATCAAATTAGACATCAACCCAATGTGTCCTTAATCCCTTAAATAAAAGACACTGGTCCAGGACCAGTTGTGATCCACTATTTGCATGTCTCCTTCACAGTCGAGCGTTTCCAAATTTAAAACCTGGCACATGCCAAAACATGCATTTTCAGTGAAGTCTTTACATTGCCCATATCTGTATGTGTGAAGGGCTGTTTCTCTATACATGTCCGTAAATAGTTGGCAGCCAGTCACTTTGTGTAAAGTCAGCTGAAATAGACTCCAGTCTACCTATGACAGTACTATGGACAAGCGCTTTAGAAAATAGATGGATGGATGCAAACCAGCTCTTTGAATTACATAACTGCGATATAATCCTTGCAAAACATTCAAAAACATTAGGTTGTGTAGGTGTACTTAATAGTGGCCTGGGTATATCACACAAAACAACACAAGTGCACAACACAGCACGAGAGCGTATCCACATCATTTATCACAGAGTTAAAAATGGCCTCCAGGATTGCAAAGTGCTTCTATTATCCAATACTGTAGATAACGACGGCTTCACATCCGCCGCTCTCCGTTCTCCACATACTCTGCCAGGCTGTTGAGCGCAGTCTCGTCGCTCTTAGACTGCAACACGTTGTCCCCCTTCTTGGAAGGCTTCCTGGTGGCCCGTGACAGTTTCCTCCTGAACGTATCACCGGCCAGGAAGTAGAGGATAGGGTCCACGCAGCTGTTTAGGCTGGCCAGGCCGCGAGTCACCTGGTAAGTGGCGTAGACGCGGTTATTAAAGTCACACATGGCTGGGCTCTGGAAGTACAGCCGGGCCCGCATGTTCAGGTTTTTCATAACGTGGAAAGGTAGGTAGGAGACAGCGAAGACGGCCAGTACAATGATGACCAGGTGGATGGATTTCTGCCGTAGGGGTGCATTGTTCATGTCATTGTAAATTAAGGCTTTGACAATCATGCCATAGCAACAGAAGATGATAATGAATGGGATGCAAAAGCCGAAGACGGTCAAGGTCATGCTGTAGATGAAGTAACCGGGAAGCTCATCCTCAGTGGTGGTGTCGTAGCAAGTAGTGGCGTTGCGCTTTGAGCCCGTCCGAGAGTAGTAGAGGATGGGCGAAATTGCAAGGACCACCACAGCCCACACTAGTGCGC
The DNA here is from genome assembly GCF_030265065.1 of Corythoichthys intestinalis. Taxonomy (NCBI): domain Eukaryota; kingdom Metazoa; phylum Chordata; class Actinopteri; order Syngnathiformes; family Syngnathidae; genus Corythoichthys; species Corythoichthys intestinalis. The sequence continues at coordinate 27,406,890 of NC_080400.1, read as the reverse complement.
TAGTGATGACAGCATTCTTCTTCTTGAGTCGGCCCAAGGACTTTAGCGGGTGCACTACGCCCGTGTAGCGGTGCACGCTGATGCAAGTGAGGAAGAGGATGCTGCCGTACAGGTTGACGTGGAAGATAAAGCGCTGCAGCCGGCACAGCACATCACCAAAGATCCAATCGGTTTTGTTGAAATAGTAAAAGATTAGGAAGGGCAGTGAGAGGACGTAGCAAAAGTCAGCCAGTGCCAGGTTGAACATGTACACGGAGATGCTGCTCCATGGCCTCATATGGCACACAAACATCCAGATGGCTAAGCTGTTGCCCACCAGGCCTGTGATGAACACCATGATGTAGACTGTGGGCAGGTAGTAGAACTGGAAGCCCGTCTTGGTGAGTGAGCATCCTCGCGTGTGATTGTGCAGCTCGCTCACATTCAACAGAGAGCTCAGGTTGAGGTCAGAGGTCATGGTGTCCGTCAGGGGCAAGAGCTTGACGTTTGACTGGAGGAAGTCAAAGAAAACATTTCAGACTCTGTGAAGGGAATCAAGTGATTTGTTTCTCAAATCATAATGCATGTTTAAGACACTTGTGGGAAAACGTGCAAAGATTTACTTATTTGTTAAAATAGAACATCAAACTGAAATTTTCAAATAACATGGGACATTTTTGACCGGCATCGACTCGTCTGTCTGAATCGCAGAAGTTTTGTCCAATTTTTTTGTACATTGGTCATTGAAAACAAAAACACCACCAGCTGTAAAATTACTGCATCACCAGCAATAAAAAAATCTAGCATTTTTGCAAGAAAACTATCAAAAGACTTCTAGAGTAAAACAACTACCACCCATGTAAAGCAATGAGTGTGCATCTGCCTGCTGTATTGACCTACTGGTTTAACATCACCATTTGAACTGTCCAGAGGGCTGAGAGTGGTCTTTGGAAATTAATATTTTAGAATATATTGAATACATTTACTAACTCAACACAGATTTTGTCTGAAAAAGCATATATTGTTTTGTCAAATTTAGTGTCATATTTACGGTCCTTTATTTGTTTTGTTGTTAATCCTCTGAAATTGTAAAGTTAAATTATCTAGCTAGCTGCACTTACACCCTAAAAATATATACTCCCTCAAACAGTAGTGTGCACTCACGTCACGCTGAGAAAGATGGAATAGCAAAAAGGTAATCTGGGCTTCTTACTGGCACAGTCGCTGGAGTGTGCCCTTTTGCCAGAGTATGGAAATATAATTCTGTCACCAAAGGACTTACTGCGTTAAGTTGAATTGCCTGCTCTACGTTTTTGTGGCGATAATATTACTGAGCATATGAAGACGTTACAAAATTGTGGATGACGTAGCATCCATGATTCTAGGTTGTTGAAGTGATATTTGATTGACAGTTCAGCAGGGCGTACTTTCAGCACATTCAGTGGTGAGGCCCACTGTATTTTTGAGCAAAGAATCGGCTTGATTTTCACAATTTTACAGGAGGATAGAGATACGGTACTCTTCTTGGATCTTATGAGTGCCTGTTCCTTGACAGTGTCATATCGGGCAAAAATAAATGAACTACCATTTTCGTGCCAGTGTATGTGGATGTAACCAAATTTTCCTTAGCTGATGTTTACGTCTGTAGACAGCAACCTTGTTGAGATGTAATCAATACTAACTCTGCGGGTTGCAGCCAAGTGCTGCACTTAATTTTGTCTCAAATGCCTCAAGACAGCATTGATCAACAATTGAATCCACACAACCCATCAAATTCTTGACAATCTATGAATTTCTAGATGAAAATTTGGAGGTTGGGGTGTTCTTAGCTCCTTTTCCCACGGCTGGTTGCTTGGATGTAGCTACAAATGTCAAACGATCTTTATTAGTCTCCAAACTATAGTTAGGACAAAATTAACAGTGCCTCTGTTGGTTCAAACCAGGTTTTGGCCTACATTTTTTCATCCCTCATTACGTCAGTATATATTCAATTAATCCTTTATAATCAATCTTAAACGCAAATCATTCACCACTATTGATGGCGATAGACATTTCATCTCTTTGGATCAGGAGGTTTACCAGCGATCATTCATTGCCAGCCCCTCCCATTTGAAATGGACTGGACTTCTATCGCCGTCAATGGCAGCCATTGAGTTAATCATCCTTTTTTTTTTTTTTTTAATTAACTTGTACATTCGTTTGTCAATAGAGACATTCTACCAATACCAAACATGGAGGAGAACAACGGTCTCGACTCTTCATTTTACTCATTTAGGAGAGACATTTTGTGTGAAATTCCTGAATATATAACGCTGCAACGTTTAACGCTAAAAGTCAATGATGTCAGATATCGTATCATGTCTATTCTTTGTTAAATGTTAATCCTCAAATAATAACCTGAGGGTTTTCTTCACCGATGAGTGAAAGTAGTGGTTTATGTCCTCCATATGGAAAACTCAGTATCCTTAGATCCCCCAGCTAACTGCAAACAGTGCCTGCAATCATCAGATTTTTGGCAAAGGTGAGTAGGTACCATGCACCTTTGTGATTTTTTTATATACATATATATGTACTATATAAATTTAAATTCAGATTAGTCTTAATTTAAATATCAATTTGACACAAAAGGGACTGAAGTAATATTTGAATGCTCTTTTTTTTCTACGAAAGAGCAGTGTTAATACATTGTGTTTTCCTTAAATTTGTTTTTTCCTATTAACATCAATTTCTGTTCCTCAAGATACAGTTAGCCATGTTAGACACATACATATTGGATATGCACAGAACCCAATTGCTCTCTCACTGACCCTCAGCTGTCAGTGTTGAGGAGTCAAACTTTTGTCCAGAGAACCTTTGACTTGCTGTCCAAACCACTTGCCCAATATGTTGTTTTAGCTCATTTACTACACCATACTCTTCGTATATTTCTATATTTTTGAGGCATGAATTATCATGTAGACACATTTTACCCCCCTCTAGATTCAGTTCAACACAGTGCACACACATTAAGCAAGGACTTTTCCAGCACCCAATTGATGTTGTTCTGTTCAAGGGCACCTCATTCGAACCTGGAACCTTTTTTCCTGCAGCATGAAACCATATGATCACTCGAGTATATTACTGCACCATAATCTTTATATGTGCAGCATATGACACAACAGCTGAATACCTTTATTGCATGCACATGCACAAGTACTGTAGTTGTGCACAAAGTTTACATTTGTAAAACAATCATTCACACATAAGCACACCCACACACACACACATAGTGTACTCACCACTCAGCTCTACTTGTAGCCCACATTCCTATTCGCACTTTGGAGATAATGAAAAATAAAAATAAAAAAAAACACCAAGGCTGAGGCAGGTGTTTCCGTTTGGTCCGCTAAGACGTTTGAAAAAGTTGCGCACTTTCAACCTTGCCCAGGCTGGCGCACCCGAGGTAGTGTGCGTGTTTGTGTGTGCGTGTGAAAGTCAGTTACGTGTGGGGGGCGCTTTTGCGTGAAAGTGGAAGGTGGCCAGCACCAAGACGGCGGTGGTGGTGGGACTGAGCAACAGAAAGAGACAGCTGCAGGCGTTGGCATGAATGAGAGAGAGAGAGAGAGGGAGAGGGAGAGAGAGAGAGAGAGGGGAGGCGCATGAAAACCACTGACAGGCTTCCTAGACGCACCTCCTTCTCCTGTTACTGAACTCGATGCTGTGAAATGAGCAGAGCTTATTGGCTGATCCCTCATCATCATAATATCTCATATCCCAGATACCTTTGAATACTGTTAGGGGCCTACAGTGTGTGTTGCATTGCATTTTGGGGGTGGTTAAAAACGAGACATTTAAAAAAAGATAATAATATTTCGGGTATAGAGTTGAATTAGTTTACAACATTAGTTACATCTGCACCATCTAATGATTTCCACTGTAACAAATTCTGCCTTAACACAGTTATAATCAGGGGTGCACATAAGTGGTCCGCATGCGTACTGGACGTAGACAAACGCGCTGGCCCTCAATGGCTTCCATACGCTTTTGCGTACCGATGGCTGACCACTGTATTTGCGGCGGACACGAGAAAATAACTTCTCAAAATGTCGAAGAGGCAGGGCACACTGAGTAATTACTTCCGTGTTCCCCCACCCCCATCAAAAGACAGACAGACAACAGAGACGTCACCGGAGCTACCGAAAAAAAGGACTTTTGCTGAAAAGTGGCTACAGGAGGTACCATGGCTAGAAGCAAATGCTGCTCGCATGGAAATGTGGTGCAACATTTGCCGTGAGAATCCCAATGTCGTTAATAAGAGCAGCGCATTTTATGTAGGGTCAAAGAATTTCAGCCATCCAAACTTTGAAAAGCACGAAAAAAAACAGAGCATGTGGCAATTAAGCAAACTATCGATGTAAGACATGACCCCACTCGCCCTATGGACAAGTCGCGGAATAAAGGTAATGAACAGCGACATGCACTGACAAACGTGTTTTTGCTCGCATTTTACAAAGCTAAACATGCACGTTCAATGAGGTCTTATGAGGAGGACATCCCACTTTTAAAAAGGCTTTGAGTTAATGTGGGAGCCGCATAATGCCCTTTATTTTGAATTGGTGCTTTTATGTTTGTTTCTTTACATTTCACTTCAAAGTAATGCCAATTTTGTTGTGCCAGTTAATGTTAATCAAGCATTAATTGTTAATATAATTAATTAAAGTTAATTGGCTCTAAGTAAAGCTTGTCATTGTCAGGAATGAGCAGGCAGGCAGGTTGTATGGACCCAAATGCAGGGAAACAAAAAATAAAGCGAGGCAGGTGGCAGTGAACTAAAAAAAACCTTTTAATGATAACTAACAAAATCACAAAGTACAAACAAAAGGGCTATGGCTCAAAAGGCAATGTTCAAACAAAACTTACTTAAGCAGAGGGACTGGTACACGAGGGCGTGGAACGGACTTGACTTTGGTGAAGACGGACATAGACATAGACATTGACATAGACAATGACGCAACAAAGGAGTGAACAGAAAATGGGAGCTTATATACACACAAGCAGACAAGGGGTAACGAGACAACAAGGAACAGCTGAGCACAGGAGGATAGTCTAGGAGAAGGCACATCAGGTGAAATCAATGGGCAATCACAGGGACAAGTCACACTAGGAGAAAACAAACACAAAACCTAACAGTACCCCCCCCCCTCAAGGGACGGATCCCAGACGTCCTGAAGAAACAAAAAGTCAGAAGGTTGCTCGGGGGAGGGAGCAACACCAGCCCGTCAGGGCCAGTCAGGCGGGCGTCCAGGACGCCGGACATGGGTTGACCGCAAGGGTCCATCAGGTGGGCGTCCCAGACGAGGCAGTGCTCGGTCCTTCATGCCGCCAAGCTGTGGCAAGAAGCGGGGAGCAGCATCGTCGGGGCGAGGGCCAGGAACTTCGGCGTCTGCTGGCGGGACAGCAGCGGTGTCGTCTGCTGGCGGGACAGCAGCGGTGTCGTCTGCTGGCGGGACAGCAGCGGAGTCGTCTGCTGGCGGGACAGCAGCGGAGTCGCAGGAGTCTGCTGGCGGGACAGCAGCGGAGTCGCAGGAGACTGCTGGCGGGACAGCAGCGGAGTCGCAGGAGACTGCTGGCGGAACAGCAGAGGGGTCGCAGGAGACTGCTGGCGGAACAGCGCGCCGACTCCCCGCAGTCAAGTGGCTCCCGCGCCGACTCCCCGCAGTCAAGGGCCACCCGCGCCGACTCCCCGCAGTCTTGTGCTCCCGCCAGCAGTCTCCTGCGACTCCGCTGCTGTTCCGCCAGCAGTCTCCTGCGACTCCGCTGCTGTTCCGCCAGCAGTCTCCTGCGACTCCGCTGCTGTTCCGCCAGCAGTCTCCTGCGACCCCGCTGCTGTTCCGCCAGCAGTCTCCTGCGACCCCGCTGCTGTTCCGCCAGCAGTCTCCTGCGACCCCGCTGCTGTTCCGCCAGCAGTCTCCTGCGACCCCGCTGCTGTTCCGCCAGCAGTCTCCTGCGACCCCGCTGCTGTTCCGCCAGCAGTCTCCTGCGACCCCGCTGCTGTCCCGCCAGCAGTCTCCTGCGACTCCGCTGCTGTCCCGCCAGCAGACTCCTGCGACTCCGCTGCTGTCCCGCCAGCGGAGCACAAGACTGCGGGGAGTCGGCGTGGGTGGCCCTTGACTGCGGGGAGTCGGCGCGGGAGCCACTTGACTGCGGGGAGTCGGCGCGGGACCCACTTGACTGCGGGGAGCCGGCGCGGGAGCCACATGACTGCGGGGAGCCGGCGCGGGAGCCACATGACTGCGGGGAGCCGGCGCGGGAGGAACTTGACTGCGGGGAGCCGGCGCGGGAGGAACTTGACTGCGGGGAGCCGGCGCGGGAGGAACTTGACTGCGGGGAGCCGGCGCGGGAGGAACTTGACTGCGGGGAGCCGGCGCGGGAGGAACTTGACTGCGGGGAGCCGGCGCGGGAGGAACTTGACTGCGGGGAACCGGCGCGGGAGGAACTTGACTGCGGGGAACCGGTGCGGGAGGAACTTGACTGCGGGGAGCCTCGGGAAGCCGAGCAGTCAAGACGTGCCCACGACGTCGGCGTGGATGAGATCGCCGAGGCTTTTGGACAGGGTTCTTGGACAGACTGGGTGGTATGGAATGAGGGAGGCCTGAAAAAAACTGAGAGGGTGAAGAAAAGGGCATGGAAAAAAAATCTGGGTCGGAGTCAGAATCAGAATAGAGGAGGTCATATAAATTGTGATCCTCCTCAAAGTCTGAAAAATCAGAATCCAAAAAAATGTGTTGTGGTCTGTGGGTGGTTTGAGGGTGTCGGCGCGGTGGCCGAAAATGAATCTTTCCCGCTGGGTCCAGGATTCGTTGCGTCATTCTGTCAGGAATGAGCAGGCAGGCAGGTTGTATGGACCCAAATGCAGGGAAACAAAAAATGCAGCGAGGCAGGTGGCAGTGAACTAAAAAAAACCTTTTAATGATAACTAACAAAATCACAAAGTACAAACAAAAGGGCTATGGCTCAAAAGGCAATGTTCAAACAAAACTTACTTAAGCAGAGGGACTGGTACACGAGGGCGTGGAACGGACTTGACTTTGGTGAAGACGGACATTGACATAGACAATGACGCAACAAAGGAGTGAACAGAAAATGGGAGCTTATATACACACAAGCAGACAAGGGGTAACGAGACAACAAGGAACAGCTGAGCACAGGAGGATAGTCTAGGAGAAGGCACATCAGGTGAAATCAATGGGCAATCACAGGGACAAGTCACACTAGGAGAAAACAAACACAAAACCTAACAGTCATAAATTTATCGCATCAGGCAGGTCGGCTCTCAAGCTCAATGAGGACCAAGTCACATCTCCAGGTCCTCCTCTGAGAACCTGGGCGAAAAAATTATGTGCACCCCTGGTTATAATGCTCACTTTCGATTGACTGTTTCGATTGACTTGTTTTAAATTGTGAACATTTATATTTTTCATGATTGAAATAGGTAAACAAACAGTTGGGAAATTGTGTAAAACTAGTTTGTGTAAACCTATAAAAATAGCCATTTACAAATTACAATACAAGTCTAAGGGCCCAAGTACACCAGATGCATGATCGTTGCGGTTCCGGTCCGGTTCAGTGTTGACTGCGTACCACGCAGTACGTCAAAAACAGGCAAATCTTACCAGCTGCGCACGGCTGCGGTCCGCCAAATGCGTCCCCCCCGTGAGCTCTCGCGTGATCGCGCGCTATAATGTGCCATTTAAAACAACGAAAACCACACGGAGTCTATACTCATCAGAGAAGCAGAGAGAGAGCACATTCTTTCTTAATTTGCATATTGATATTTTAGTTATGTCTGTCTCTTAATTCCAGATTGACTGCATCATGTTGAGATCAGGGCTTCGTGTGCGGGAGGTAGGGGGGTGGAGCCCTATTTTGCCCTTGGTTGTGTCGGTGGGTTTATATCTTTGTGCACATTTAGAATTTATAGCACATAACATCTGATAGAGCTGTTATAAACAACTGTTAAATAATCTGTAATATTTATAAAATGGATAGCGAATTATATACTACATGAACTATAAAACACCGTACTTGGAATTGGTGTCTCAACCCTGCAGATTCCTGTGCCAAGCGCAAACTGTTGGTTGTTCAATGAAAAGTCAAGTAAAATGTAGGAAAGAAAGAGAAACGTCTTGAATAGACCACCAGGTCTAAACTTGTGTGTGTCTCTTTACTCTCTTTCGTACTTTTCCCCCCTCGACTCTGTATACAAACCGTTGTGTGCGCGCCTGGCACGAGAATTTCTGCAGTGGAACCACTTCCAGATACGCCACTTTTTTTTTTTTCGCTCAAAGTTGTCAGCACATCGTGTGTTTGATATCATTGCCAGAAAAACACACATAATAGGACACCTTGCAGCTTCGCTTTTAATGCTGTCCTTATAATAATGATCTGCTGCATCATATATCACTTTGTGACTTTCCACCTCCATGACGAAACGTTCTTCGTCCATGTTCGCTGGTGTTTAAACTGTGAATAAGCAACTGGGCTGTTACGTCCAAGCCCAGCTCCGCCCATTTTGTCGGATGCGTGTCCGGCAAAAATAGAAAAGAGCCTATACCATCCGGCGGGCTGCAGCACGCTGGAGATAGTCCCCGGGCAATCCGGAGCACTGACGTGGCTGGTATACGTTGAACAATAGGATATAATGGGAACGGATTGGCTCCGGCGCCGTTTTTTACCGGAGTCGGACCGGAACCGTAACGATCATGCATCTGGTGTACTTGGGCCCTAACTCTTGTTTGATGAGCAGTCTTGTATTTGGATTATTGTGTGTTCTCTCTTAGCATCTGGTGTACTTGGGCCCTAACTCTTGTTTGATGAGCAGTCTTGTATTTGGATTATTGTGTGTTCTCTCTTATCTTCTGTGAATGGTGGATTTAGGAAACCAGTTTTGCCAACTCTTGAATTGTATCAGTGGAATATAAAATTTTACAACATATTGTCTTTCTAGAATTCTAAAGAAACTTTTACCAGGGATACCACAGTCATTAAAGACATTTCTCATGGTTAGACCAGTGTTTGCGATTGTGTCAATGACATCCGCACCTCACGACAGTACAATCTGATTCAGCAAACAGAAGGCCTGGAAGCTAAGAGCTCACCTGTCCTTCATAATCGACAGAGTAAGTGAACTGTCAACTGCTTTCTTGACCATCCGAGGCCAGCTTCAAAGTCCCAATCTACCTCTGCAGCCCTCCTGCACACCACTGGAGTTATGAAAGAGCATTATGTGATGACACCACCCCTTTATGATGGCAACTTAGGTACATGTCCTGCCCTCCTTCTTTATTGCTCAATAGTATTCAAACAAAAGCTTTCATCTTATTCCACTGACCATGCTAAGGTTGCTTACCTCATTAGCTGTTGCGCTGCATTTTCGTGGGCCATGGCAGAATGGGAAATACCATTGCCCATTGGTGCTTCATACTCTTATGTTTACAGAGGAGATGAAGAGCCTGATCACCCAGTCCGAGGAAGAGAAGCGGTTAAATGCCTCTTCACGTAAACAGGGTTCTCGTAGCATAGCTGAGTTTTTTGTGACGTTTACATCGCTTGCTGCTAAGAACTGTTATGTGATGAGGCACAGCAGGATGTATTTCGCTCCGCACTCAATAAGTGAATTAAAGATGAACTAGCTTCCCGAGATGAGCCCAACGGTCTTGACCAAATGATTGGTCTCGCGACAAGACTCGGTTGCCGCCTGAGGGAATGGCATAGGGAACTTAACTGGCATCGCCGAGCTACATTGAATCTCCCGTCTTCGCTGCCAACCAGGCCCCTGAATACAGACGAAGAACCAATGCAACTGGGTCGCACCAGATTTGACAGAGCCAAATCTACCTTTACTGTGGACAGCAAAAGACTTACTAGGAATTACTAGTAGTGTAATATACTGTACCTCTACACAAACTTTTGCTACTAAGAGAACACCATTCTATGACAAGCTGTTACTCCATGATGATTCCCACACCACTGCCAAATCCATGGACAGTGGCTTTGATGCCAACGTAATGGACGAGGAGCTCACACAGCACCTGGGTTTGGACTGCTTTCCTTTTCCCTTTCCAGTGCCAGCCAATGCTCTGGACAGTCACCACTTGGGAAAAGTCACTATTTAAACCCCTCTGATCCAAATGGCTGGCAACCACTACGAGGCCATTCAACTTCACCCTCTGCAATCATATGGCATCCCATTGATCCTCGGATACCAATGGTTTTGATGGCCCAAGCCACATCTGAGCCGGATAGCTGGACTATTCTCAGGTTGAATGCTTCCTGTCACCTTGTCTGCCACAAACAAGCCACAACAGCACACAAGTCTCCTCCACCTTCGTATGTCCCAGAAATGTCAGGAGTTCCACCCAAATATTACAATTTCAGAGAGTTGTTCAGCAAGGCCAAGGCCATAGCCACATACTCGCCCCCTCACCTCGCATATGAATGTCCGATACACTGAGTGCCCGGGACTGTACTCCTTGTCTGCAACTGAAATACAGACTATGGACGCATGCATCAATGACTCTTGGGTTGCTTCTATCATTCCTTCCTCTCCTGCAGGGGCGGGGTTCTTCTTTGTGGATAAGAAGGACAAGACATTGAGGCTCTGTATTGACTACCGTGGTCTTAATGAGATCATCATAAAGTGGCCTGTGAGTGTATATAATGATTCAAATGCTAATATTTCAGAATTTGAAGGCATTTGTATTTACATTTAGTAATTAAAAGTGAATTATAGTAATTCATTTTTTAAAATAAATTTTACATTAAAATGTATTTACATTTTGAAAATCTGAGATAAAAGAATGAATGACGACTTTGATAGAAGTTTGATAACTAATACAGTCATCCATCGCTACTTCGCACCTCAAACTTCACACCCTCAGTCCATCGCATATTCTTTTTCAATTTAAAAAAAGAAAAAATACTGATGAGCTGTTCCGAGCCGATCGCATGGTCTCCCTCTCCCTCCCTCTCCCTGCTCCTTGATCGTCAGACAGTGCACTGGAGTTGCTTATTAAAGTTAACGATAGTTGATAGATGTTTGGGTTTGAGCTCGCCAGAGACACAAACTTCAAAGCGCCGCATGCGTCGATCATTGTTTAACTTGGTAAACAGTTGCTGTGGCAACTCATTGTGTGTAAGTGAGCAGCCTGAGCGGATTTGAGTGGACTCATACAATGAAGCGTTTAATAAAGCCAAGAATTTTTCTACTACTATATTTTTGTTTGAAAACAATTCTGTGGGACAGTAACATTTTTAAAACTTAGCATAATTATGAAGTGCTTGAAAACCATTTATTAAAAAATATTATATCCATACTTTTATCTTTTTTTTCATTTTTTAAAAATTATACTTTGGGGGGAAAAAGTGAAAAAAAAATCTTATATGTATCTTTTTACAATAATAAATCTGAATAAATACATTGAACACACACACACAAAAAAAAAATGTTTTGTTTTTTTTTCGCGGGGGGGGGTGGGGATAAGTGCGTTACTTCGCTGTTTTTCACTTATCGCGGCGGGTTCTGGTCCCCATTAACCGCGCAAAATGAGGGATCACTGGACATGTTTTTTAATTGATATGTTTTTTATTAACTCAATACTGAGCTTTGGCTCCATAGTCATGATTGTGCAACAGATTGTGCAAGTACCCAATGTTTGGTATGCACGAGATTATCGAGGCCTTGGCTGTATAATTGCTCCCTTTGCCAGAAATAATCCCTGCAGTCATTTAGAGACACTAACGGGGCAGCAAACTATAAATAAAAGCAACAAGCTCATCAGAATTGTCACTTGTGTGTCTCCTGCAGGACTAGACGGTACAATGTCAGAGAAAACAAATGGTGCTTGGCAGCAAGCGAGGATGGGGGCTTAAAGGTTAACAACATTGTGACGCCAAACATCTCAAGCGAGAGCCAAGACTGTTGCAGTAATCTTACTCATGGAATTGCCATCTAGAAATGTAAAATACAAAAAAATCCAAATTAGGGGAGATATAGTCTTCATTTTTGCATTAAAGAAGGCAAGATACAAAGTGTCATGTCAGGGAGAGCATTAAAAGAAAAGTTTCTGCCATCCTGCTTTTTTGCTCATGCATTGTTAAGATTGATTTAAATGCATTGACTTGGCAAGGTGAGCAGACCTCTCTTGCCTCTGCTCATGTGCATTTAACGTCTCACTACATTTACAGAAAAGCCACTTAAAGCTTCCCGTATGGAAAAACAACAGCACGCTAATGTCGCTAAGTGGACTCTGAGTAGATGGCTGTCTAATCAATCTAAATGATTTCGCCTAAATTAAAATAAGCGATGTGTTGGTTTGAACGATTTGGGTTTTAGTTGCTTGTTAATGTCTAATGGATTAGATTAAGTAAACATTATATTTTATCACGTCTCATCTTTGGAACATTCCATTACACTCGTTAAAGGGCAATACGGTTGTATAATTTTGGCGATTTTGGAAAAAATAATATGCCTTGAGATTGATACTTTAGCTTTTTGTGTGACACAAAGCTGACTTGAATATGAATAAAATATGCAATAAAAGTAATTGCTGGTAAGCTTAGAATGGTTATTTATTTCAACAGTTAGTTGGTTTGTTCTTATACATGTATGATGATGATGATGATGATGACCTTTTTTTCCCAGACACAAAGAGGTTCACAAAAGCCATTTAATACAAGAAAAATCATTAAAAAAACAAACGAACAAAAAACCATGCACAGTTCAATTGTATTATGTAGGCTGTTTTAGATTTTACGATTCTAAGATGATTTCATATAATAGCTTAAATACATTTTTGAGTTTGCGACAAAATATGTTGGGAGGGAATTACCGTATTTTTCGGACTATAAGTCGCAGTTTTTTTTTCATAGTTTGGCTGGGGGTGCGACCTATACTCTGGAGAGATTTATGTGTGAAATTATTAACACATTATTATATCAATTCACATGTTATTTTGGTGTTATGGAGTGACACTGATGGTTTGGTAAACTTGTTAGCATGTTCTTTATGCTATAGTTATCTGAATAACTCTTAATAGCTATGTTATGTTAACATACCAGCCACGTTCACATTTCATTGTTCATGCATCATGTAACATTATCAAACTGTACACTTATTCAGCATGTTGTTCTCTATTGTATTTTTATTTTAAATTTCCTTTCAAGATGACATATCTGTTCTATGTGTTGGATTTTATCAAGTGAATTCCCCCCCAAAATGCGACTTATACTCCAGTGCGACTTATGTATGTTTTTTTCCTCTTCATATGGCATTTAATGGCTGGTGCGACTTATACTCAGGTGCGACTTATAGTCTGAATAATACAGTATAATACATGCTGTGCATTATGAAATGTTCCTGAACTGGACTTTGTTAACTTTTCTTTTCAGGCCCTTAAAATCCCATGTGCCTGGAAAAGAAAATTCAACACATCAAAATTCATATTTACTGTAGATACTGTATTATGTACATGACTTTTATTACCATTGTGCATGCTCACCTTCATAGCCATACTCATTAAAATTATAATAACATCAGCAACAAGGCAACTATGGCAAGTGTAAAACAGTGAATGTTCCATTTGTTACGGGTTCTGACCTGTATTTCTTTACACGCCGCTCCACTGGCTCCTCTGACACCCCAATCAGCATCAGCAAGCACACTTTGCCGTTTGTGTCATTTTCATTAGGCGGGATCGAAAGCCGTGGTTTGATGGCGCTGACCTTAGACAGCTAGAGTCTGGAGTATTCTCCTGTTTCATTGGGGAAATCAACATGAATATGTTGCATTACTTTAATTCGTGGCAATGTTATTCATAGCTTTTGAATTGGCCTTCCCTGCTCTATTTCCATTATGTGTTTGTTCGAATTTCCATTTACTCCATAATTGTTTATTTGTGCATTTCCTGCTCCAATAGTCCTACTAACAAAGTAGACTGACTGGATTTTATTGATCCACTACCCCTACACCATCCCATCTTTTTCCAGTTTCTCCTTGTATGCACACATTTCCCATGAGAATTGACATTCCGGAGGCCCACTGAGCTCAGCTGGCTTGAATTTTGGTGTGTGAACTTCACGCGCGTGAAAGCGGTCAGTTAATGTCTGTTCTTCTCCACGTGCTTTCTCTTTGTTACACTCTCTTTGGTAAAGAATGCATGACGCTTACAATGCCCTTATTTTAGTGCTCGTACATAGTTCACGTGAAATGGACAGAGAGTTTGATAGATGATCAAATTTTCACTGTCCCAACCTGCTAATGGAGCAATGCATCATCTGTCATCCAACCAGGCTTCTGTTTAAAAATGTTTCCCAGAAGATGCCATTAAATTGAGTATTGAAAATATTAATTCATTTTTATTAAAAAGGAAATAACAGAAAGTAGTGCACTAAAATATTTGGTGACGTTTGAAAGAACTTCTTCCCTCAGATTTCATTAAACATTTTTCAAAAAATGTACATACATTGTTTTTTAAAAGATCACTAGATACTGAGGTTAATTTCAGTGATCCCTCATTTTTCACAGTTAATGGGGACCAGAACCCGCCACAATAAGTGAAGAACCGTGAAGTAACATCCCTTCGCTCAAAAAAAAAATCTATATATATATTTTTGTACGTTCAATGTACTGACTGCATTCAGATTTAGCAGTGGAAAGAGATACATATAAGACCTGTTTTTTCACCCCCACCCCACAATTATAATTTAAAAAAACGAAAAAAAAATTTTTTTTAAATATGTACCGGATTTTTGGTCTATAAGTTGCACCTGAGTATAAGTAGCACCAGCCAAAAAAATGCACAACGAAAAGGAAAAACACTTATATAACTCGCACCGGAGTATACTGTAAATCGCATTTTTGGGGGGAAATTTACTTGATAGAATCCAGCACCAAGAACAGACTTGTCATCTTGAAAGGCAATTTAAAATACAATAGAGAACAAAGGGCTGAATAGGTGTAAGGTATGCTAACATTACATGACGTTAGAAGTTAGGTCGGGCCTAAAAAAATCCAGCCCGACCCGACCAGCCCGTGGGTATTAAAGCCCAACCCGGTCCAAGCCCGATCAATTAACTTGATTTGCTTGCCTGAGCACGTAAAACCCCCAAATTTTATGTTTTATTTGTAGGCATGAGCCCGAAAAAACCCCCACGAAATTTTATGTTTTATTTGTGAGGACTCAGGAGAAGGAGGGCCCAAATACACCAGATGACTGATCGTTCCGGTTCCAGTCCGGCTCAGTGTTGACTGCGTGCCACGCAGTACGTCAAAAACAGGCAAATCATACCAGCTGCGCACGGCTGCGGTCCGCCAACTCCGTTCCCTCGTGTGCGCTCGCGTGATCGGGCGCTATAATGTGCCATTTAAAACAGCGAAAAACACACGGAGTCCATACTCATCAGAGAAGCAGAGAGAGCACATTTTTTCTTTGCATATTGATATTTTAGTTATGTCTGTCTCTTATTTCCAAATTGACTGCATCATGTTGAGATCAGGGCTCCGTGTGTGGGGGGTAGGGGGGCGGGGCCCTATTATGCCCTTGGTTGTGTAGGTGGGTTTATATCTTTGTGCACATTTAAATTTTATGGCACATAACATCTCATAGAGCTGTTATAAACAACTGTTAAATAATCTGTAATATTTATATAATGGATAGCGAATTACAGTGCCTTGCAAAAGTATTCGGCCCCCTTGAACCTTGCAACCTTTCGCCACATTTCAGGCTTCAAACATAAAGATATAAAATGTTTATTTTTTGTCAAGAATCAACAACAAGTGGGACACAATCGTGAAGTGGAACAAAATTTATTGGATAATTTCAACTTTTTTAACAAATAAAAAACTGAAAAGTGGGGCGTGCAATATTATTCGGCCCCCTTGCGTTAATACTTTGTAGCACCACCTTTTGCTCCAATTACAGCTGCAAGTCTCTTGGGTTATGTTTCTATCAGTTTTGCACATCGAGAGACTGACATTCTTGCCCATTCTTCCTTGCAAAACAGCTCGAGCTCAGTGAGGTTGGATGGAGAGTGTTTGTGAACAGCAGTCTTCAGCTCTTTCCACAGATTCTCGATTGGATTCAGGTCTGGACTTTGACTTGGCCATTCTAACACCTGGATACGTTTATTTTTGAACCATTCCATTGTAGATTTGGCTTTATGTTTTGGATCATTGTCCTGTTGGAAGATAAATCTCTGTCCCAGTCTCAGGTCTTGTGCAGATACCAACAGGTTTTCTTCCAGAATGTTCCTGTATTTGGCTGCATCCATCTTCCCGTCAATTTTAACCATCTTCCCTGTCCCTGCTGAAGAAAAGCAGTCCCAAACCATGATGCTGCCACCACCATGTTTGACAGTGGGGATGGTGTGTTCAGGGTGATGAGCTGTGTTGCTTTTACGCCAAACATATTGTTTTGCATTGTGGCCAAAAAGTTCAATTTTGGTTTCATCTGACCAGAGCACCTTCTTCCACATGTTTGGTGTGTCTCCCAGGTGGCTTGTGGCAAACTTTAAACGAGACTTTTTATGGATATCTTTGAGAAATGGCTTTCTTCTTGCCACTCTTCCATAAAGGCCAGATTTGTGCAGTGTACGACTGATTGTTGTCCTATGGACAGACTCTCCCACCTCAGCTGTAGATCTCTGCAGTTCATCCAGAGTGATCATGAGCCTCTGATCAGTTTTCTCCTTGTTTGAGAAGAAAGTTTGGAAGGACGGCCGGGTCTTGGTAGATTTGCAGTGGTCTGATGCTCCTTCCATTTCAATATGATGGCTTGCACAGTGCTCCTTGAGATGTTTAAAGCTTGGGAAATCTTTTTGTATTCAAATCCGGCTTTAAACTTGTCCACAACAGTATCTCGGACCTGCCTGGTGTGTTCCTTGGTTTTCATAATGCTCTCTGCACTTTAAACAGAACCCTGAGACTATCACAGAGCAGGTGCATTTATACGGAGACTTGATTACACACAGGTGGATTCTATTTATCATCATCGGTCATTTAGGACAACATTGGATCATTCAGAGATCCTCACTGAACTTCTGGAGTGAGTTTGCTGCACTGAAAGTAAAGGGGCCGAATAATATTGCACGCCCCACTTTTCAGTTTTTCATTTGTTAAAAAAGTTTAAATTATCCAATAAATGTTGTTCCACTTCACGATTGTGTCCCACTTGTTGTTGATTCTTGACAAAAAAAATTTAATTTCATATCTTTATGTTTGAAGCCTGAAATGTGGCGAAAGGTTGCAAGATTCAAGGGGGCCGAATACTTTTGCAAGGCACTGTATATACTACACGAACTAAAAAACAGCGTACTTGGAATTGGTGTCTCAACACTGCAGATTCCTGTGCCCAGCGCAAACTGTTGGGTTTTCTATGGAAAGTCAAGTAAAATGTAGGAAAGAAAGAGAAACGTCTTGAATAGACCACCAGGTCGAAACTTGTGGGTGTCTCTTTATTCTCTTTCGTACTTTTCCTCCTCGACTCTGTATACAAACCGACATTGTGTGTGCGCCAGGTACGAGAATTTCTGCAATGGAACTACTTCCAGATACGCTGCTTTTTTTTTTCGCTCAAAGTTGTCAGCACGTAGTGTGTTTGATATCATTGCCAGAAAAACACACATAATAGGACACCTTGCAGCTTCGCTTTTAATGCTGTCCTTATAATTAACAATCTGCTGCATCGTATATCACTTTGTGACTTTCCACCTCCATGATGAAAAGTTCTTCGTCCATGTTCGCTGGTGTTCACTGGTGTTTAAACCGTGAATAAGCAACTGGGCTGTTACGTCCAGGACCAGCTCCGCCCATTTTGTTGGATGTCTGTCCGGCAAAAATAGAAAATAGCCGATACCATCCGGCGGGCTGCGGCACGACGGAGATGGTCCACAGTCAATCCGGAGCACTGACGCGGCCGGTATAGGTTGAACAATAGGATATAATGGGAACGGATTGGCTCCGGCGCTATTTTTTACTGGAGTCGGACCGGAACCGCAACGATCATGCATCACGTTTGTGACGATGCCGGTGCATATATGCATAATGATAACAAATTAAAGCTTTTGCAACGAATTATCCCAGTTAAACAAGACTAAGATGGATATTCAATAAAAATATCTTTTATGTTTGTGCGTCTGTTTTAACAGGCTGATAGTGCATTTGACATTTATTTTAATCTCCTCAAGTTGGCAGAAAAAAAAAAGTTTTCTCAATGTTTAAATAGTCTACATATTTTTATGATCAGTATAAATGCATTTACACAACGAAATAACGCTAGAAAAGTTTGTTAAATATATTTCTCGTATGAGACCAAAGCGCCACATTCGTTTACATTCAGCAAAGCCGACACAGGTTTCTGTATAGCATCTTCAACAATCAATATGAATCTTTTCCATACCACACTCCTACCGCAGTTGTTTGCTTTTCAATTCCCCTGTCTTTAGTATGTCTTTTTACTCCTAGCCTTGTCTTTATTAAATGATTCATTGAGTGAGTACACTCAAATCCACTCAATCTACTCACTTACACACAATGAGGTGCCACAGCAAGTGTTTAATAAACGATGATCGACGAATGCGGCGCTTTGAAGTTTCTGCTGTCACGTGTCTCTGGCAGACCAAACCTTGACGTCTGTCAACCATCGTTAACTTTAATAAGCATCTCCAGTGCACTGCCTGATCAAGAAAAGCGGGAGGCGCAATCGGGACAGCTCTATAAAATACGGCATTTATTTGTTTAATTTTAACTGAAAAAAATCCGTGATAGACTGAGGACACAAAGTTTGAAGCGCGAAGTAGCGAGGGATTACTGCATATTGAAAAATCAAAAAAAGGATGCATGAACTAATGAATATGGGGAATAGGGGGCACTGTACTGTAATGGTTTATAGTCCTGTGTAGTTTAAATGTATATTAACAAATTTATTTGAATGGATGAATGTCATACCTAAATAAATTAATTGGCACTGAAAGCTGAGCATCTACAGCCAATCCTCCCACTTAAAATAAATTGAATGCCTATCATTGTCAAGGGCGGCCAATGAGTTCACATAGCGAAAAGTCGTGTTTCAGTATGAAACAACCTGTTTGTGGCATTTGTAGTACAGCGCGTGCTTGGGAGTAAATACTGCTTATGTCATTTCTGTTAAACAAAAAAGTCACACACAAACCAAAAAAGGTCAGTTGAAATGGACGTCTGAATCTACATACCTTGTTTTATGGACCACAGGTCGCATCTGAGTAGAAGTCGCACCAGCCATAAAATGCCCAACGAAGTGAAAAAAAACAACATATATAAGTCGCACCGGAGTATAAGTCGCATTTTGGGGGGAAATTTACTTGATAAAATCCAACACATAGAACAGTCATGCCATCTTGAAAGGCAATTTAATATAAAAATACAATAGAGAACAACATGCTGAATAAGTGTACAGTGTACAGTGCATGAACAACGAAATGCGAAAATACTGTCCTCACCAGGACGCTACGGCTCGGTCCTGGCTATACAGCGAGCTAAACTCCCAAATGACGAGGCTTGATGTCCGTATAATTTGCTGAATGAATTTCGTCCTCGATACCAATCAGGTTCGCTAGGTGCTATTACAGCAATGACACAAACAGTTAGCATGCAGTCGCTAGCATTAGCACATAGTTCAAACAACCACACAACTGGCTCTAAGTGTCCGATCGTGGATGGAAAACACACAACAACAGAAAAGATGATACACACAGGCGTTGCCTCTGTAGAGATATTTTACAAGTATGAACAATAAACGTAGGTTCGCAGCCGTCTCTCTCTCTCGCCCACTTGCTCAGAGACGCTGCGTAGCTGTTCGTCTTCTTCTGGCTTGTGAGTGCTCTTCTTCGTGTAAACAAGTGCGAGTGCGCCCCCACATGGGCGTGAAAGCGCCACAAACTAAAAGCATGCATTTCAATACCAAAAAGTCAATACAATTGAACACACATTGCCAAAGGCAGAACGCGAACGTGGCCATAGCTATTAAGAGTTATTCAGATAACTATAGCATGAAGAACATGCTAACAAGTTTACCAAACCATCAGTTTCACTCCATAACACCAAGATACCATGTGAAATGATATTATAATGTGTTAATAATTTCACACATAAGTCGCTCCTGAGTATAAGTCGCACCCCCAACCAAACTATGAAAAAAAACTGCGACTTACAGTCCGAAAAATACGGACCTCCACTCTCCAATGCACCCACCTCACAGCTGCTCCACAGGATCAAGAGGCTAAACTTCATGACCACTTTTTGACCTCATTTTAAACCTCTCGTCCAAGTTTTAACCAAACCATAAAATGGGATTATTCAGATTGTGATGGCGTACTCCCGCTGCAGTCCAGTCGATGGACGCGTGAATGTCAGCGAAGTTTCGATGAGGACCAATGTGAAGGTCACTGTGTCCTCCCAGTTGCAAATGTCACTGTGATGGAACTGTCACATCGGCAGGGCTGTGTGTGCGTGTCGTTAAAGGAGCATCACCTCACTGATACAGTGTGAGATGCTGTTGACCGCAATTTCATACATATTTCATCTCACAGTAGTATTTCAACTTTCTGTGATAATCAGTTAATATGACTTGCTTGTGTTGAAATAAAACACCCAATTCTTCAGTGGCGAAGCAGGTTTCTTTTCTCATTTGTTTTTATTTGAATATGATAATGGACGCCTTCTATAACCTCATAGATCTAAATAGAGTTTTTGCCGTCATGTTCATTTTACGAGCGGACCACACAGTTTATATGTTTATGGCGATAGCAAACAACAGAGTCAAGTGGGGACATGCATATTTCTACTGATGAAAAACAGTGAACAGTATCAGCTTACACGAAGCAAGAACGACAAGTTAATGTGAGCTATCCTCCAAAACAGTGGTTCTCAAATATTTTGGCCCAAGTTTGATTTTTTAAACACAGCCCAAGTGTAGTGTGTGAGTAGATCAGAGGTTTTATTTCTAAAAGGTATGCCTGTATTTCTGATTTTAAGCCACTAAAACCTCCTCGAGATCAGGAATTGTTCACACCTAAATGTTCAGACTGCACCTTGACCCTCATAAAGTACTCATAAAGTTTTGATTTTGACTTGAGGTGGGGACATGTCACCGAATTACATTTTGTCAATCATTTTGAGAGTTTGTACAACTGTAACATGCCACCCACTCAATATAGACTTTTTCACAAATTAAACTACATGTTGATAATCAAAATTACATTTCACACATGATGTGTGGCAAAAGACTCTAGATACCCAAATAACAAGCAACTATTGTTCTGATAAAAGAGCTAGTAGTATTTATATTGAAAAAGAGATGGTGAATGTTATACTACTATTAGTACAAGTAGTAATAAAAGTGAGAAACAAGGAAAGCAACTCTTACAGCATATAAAGTTAGGAATTAAATGAGAAGTTTAGTCTGTTAAATTTCAAGTAAAGGTTTAAACTTTGAAGATTGTTTTTAAACTGATGACTAAACAGGAAGTGAACACTTGGTCTGATAAGCCTCCCAGGCTTTCTTCCCAGCTTCTGTAAACACAAACATCACTGAACATGTTTTCAGTCATGTTCAACACTCCTTGGTTGTGATTCCTTCTTTAAGCCTCATAAACATATATACTGTGTCTTTATCTAGAGTTGTTTTTTAACCTACCTATATTAGTAGGGCTGTAGTCATCAAATATTTTAGTCATCGAGTTTTCTACTGCAAATTCCATCGATTAATCAAGTGATCGGATAAAACATTTTTTTTTAGATAATGAGCAATTACAAATATACATGAGAAAACACGACATTTCACCTAATATTGAACCATTTTTAGACAATCAGTGTCTTTATTTTAGATGTACATTGTAGAAAACTGCCAATAATTGCAGCTCAGATGTGACTAGAAAAAACAACAACAACAAATTCACAGCTTTCACTCAAAATAAGATCTTATTAAAAAAAAAAAAAAATCTTATTTCTTACCTAAATGCAGGGGTGAAAGTGGCTAGAATTTCTTGCCGGAACTCCCCGACGTGAAGGTCGCCACGGCGCCAGAAATTTTATTTATTTATTTATTCTTTCATTTATTTATTTATTTGGGGGGGGGGGTCAAACCTCTTAAACTACTGAAATGCAAAGAAAACTGTTTTAGCACCGTTATTTCTATAACACATACAAAAACTGATTTTTATTCAAAATTGTATTTTTTCAATGACTTTGCAAAATAAAAGTTAACAAAAACAGCAATAACCCCAACCTCCATCTCCTATTTTTTATTTTCCCTCATTTCCTCACATACTAAATGCCAAATCTCAATTTTAACTACTTAAGAACATAGGATGTATATTTGAAGTTAATGTAAACATTTACTTTTTGTTTAGTTTTTTTTTTAAATAATAAAGACATAAGTAACATACATTCAGAAAAATAAGTACAAATGGCTTATATTATGCAGAGTGAAATGGAATATATTTTGAAGATCGCGCAAACATTGACTTTTTTAAGTCATAAGGAAATGAATCTCCTAACATAAATGAACAAATGTAAGTCCAAAGTGCACATTGACAGCTAAGATGTTCTGAACTTCCCCATCAGAGCAAGTAAAACTAAATATGATAGATAAGCCTCCTCAACTCTTTTATTGCTCTTAAAGATTTGATCCATTTTATGTTGCATTGCCCTTTTATTGTCGCATCAATTAAACAACCTTTTTTTTTTGCTGTTCCAGAAAACATGCACATTTGAACCAATCAGACCTAACTATCTCTGCTGGTCACATGTCAGCATGTCAGCTAATTGAACGTATAAATGGGTCCAGGCGTTTTGCTTTGCTGCGTGCTTTCGCACATTGACGTGACTCATCATCGTCAGACTCAGATAACTGCACCAGCTGGGGAAACTTCCTTGCCGTCCGTGGAATAAAATAAGTAATAAATACTAGTGGATGGATTTCGCTACACAAGTACTTTATTATGCTTGTTGTTAACACTTGTGTATGTATATCTGGCATATACCTGATGGCGCAGGTTTGCCGCGGAAGCACAACTTGGCCTTTACGAATACATGAAACAGTGTTTGCTTTGGTGCTTGAAATGCTCCCACACTTTTGACATTTTCTTCTTTTTCTTTGTGCCTTTCTCTTCGCTTTCGTCGTTACCTCTAAATTCATGCATGGTTGAAATAAAATAAATTTGCTGCCTCTGTCTTCTTCCTGTACGCAGTGCGTTGTGCCACATTAAAAGTAGTTCGGTCAAAACATCATGCTTAGAGTTGGCAAAATTAAACGATTCCTCGAGGCAGAGAAAATTCCTCGATTAATGTTTAAAATAGCGTAACTTGAATTATTCGAGTTATCGTTTCAGCTCTACATATTAGCACACAAAATAGAGCTATACAGCTAAATAACATGGAGCTTATTTTTGGACAGGTACTGTTGTGTATAACCGGGCTGCTTGTGTATAGTACGACAACTTCACTCAATAGTAAATACATTGTACATTTGAGAAGCAGTGACCCTGAAAAAGCATAGTACTTTGATAGATTATGATCTTATATTGTCTTTATATATACAGTATACAGTATATACTAGTTTACAGTGGGGAAAATAAGTATTTAGTCAACCACTAATTGTGCAAGTTCTCCCACTTGAAAATATTGTCTGTAAATGTCAACATGGGTAAACCTCAACCATGAGAGACAGAATATGGAGAACCCCCCACCCCCACCCCAGTAAATCACATTGTTTGATTTTTAAAGAATTTATTTGCAAATCATGGTGGAAAATAAGTATTTGGTCAATACCAAAAGTTCATCTCAATACTATGTTATGTACCCTTTGTTCGCAATAATGGAGGCCAAACGTTTTCTGTAACTCTTCACAAGCTTTTCACACACTGTTGCTGGTATTTTGGCCCATTCTTCTATGCAGATCTCCTCTAGAGCAGTGATGTTTTGGGGCTGTCGTTGGGCAACACGGACTTTCAACTCCCTCCACAGATTTTCTATGGGGTTGAGATCTGGAGACTGGCTAGGCCACTCCAGGACCTTTAAATGCTTCTTTCGAAGCCACTCCTTTGTTGCCCTGGCTGTGTGTTTGGGATCATTGTCATGCTGAAAGACCCAGCCACGTCTCATCTTCAATGCCCTTGCTGATGGAAGCCGATTTTCACTCAAAATCTCTTGATACATGGCCCCATTCATTCTTTCCTTTACACAGATCAGTCGTCCTGGTCCCTTTACAGAAAAAACAGCCCCTAAGCATTATGTTTCCTCCCCCATGCTTCACAGTGGGTATGGTGTTCTTCGGATGCAACTCAGTATTCTTTCTCCTCCAAACACGAGAACCTGTGTTTCAACCAAAAAGTTCTATTTTGGTGTCATCTGACCATAACACATTCTCCCATCCCCTTCTGGATCATCCAAATGCTCTCTAGCGAACCGCAGACGGGCCTGGACTTGTACTTTTTCAGCAGGGGGACACGTCTGGCAGTGCAGGATTTGAGTCCCTAGCGGCGCATTGTGTTACTGATAGTCGCCTATGCCAGGGGTTTTCAACCCAGTCCTCAAGGCACACTGTGGGTCCTGGTTTTTGTTCCAGCCGATCCAGCAGAGACAGTTGAACCAATGAGGCTTCTGCTAAAACAAGCCACACCTGACTGCAATCAACTGATTGCACTTGTAAAACACCAGATTGGGGAAAAAGTGTTGTCATCTTGTTTGGTAAGAATGAAATCCTGCACCCACAGTGTGCCTTAGTGGAATAGGTTGGGAACCCCTGGCCTATGCTACTGTGGTCCCAGCTCTCTGTAGGTCATTCACTAGGTCCCCCCGTGTGGTTCTGGGATTTTTGCTCACCGTTCTTGTTATCATTTTGACGCCATGGGCTGAGATCTTGAATGGAGCCCCAGATCAAGGGAGATTATCAGTGGTCTTGTATGTCTTGCATTTTGTAATAATTGCTCCCACAGTTGATTTCTTTACACCAAGCGTTTTACCTATTGCAGATTCAGTCTTCCCAGCCTGGTGCAGGTCTATAATTTTGTCTCTGGTGTCCTTCGACAGCTCTTTTGTCTTGGCCATAGTGGAGTTTGGAGTGTGACTGACTGAGATTGTGGACAGGTGTCTTTTATACCGATAATGAGTTAAAACAGGTGCCATTAATACAGGTAACGAGTGGAGCCTCGTTAGACCTCCTTAGAAGAAGTTAGACCTCTTTGACAGACAGAAATCTTGCTTGTTTGTAGGTGACCAAATACTTATTGTCCACGCTAATTGTGAAATAAATTCTTTCAAAATCAAACAATGTGATTTTCAGTTTTTCTTTTTCCACATTCTGTCTCTCATGGTTGAGGTTTACCCATGTTGACAATTGCAGGCCTCTCTAATCTTTTCAAGTAGGAGAACTTGCACAATTGGTGGTTGACTAAATACTTATTTGTCCCACTGTATATACTGTATATGCCATCCTGTTCACAAATGCCCTGTATGTATCAAGCTCATGATGCGTCACTCGGTAATTACTATGCTTTTGTTGAGATGAATGACCGCCAAGTCACTCGACATGCTCGACTGGCTAGCGGGTCCAAGAGTCGAACTCACAACCCTAAAAATATACTGTAATTTACCCAAATTCTAGTTCCATTTTTAAGATTTTTCCCAGATGGATCATTTCTATAATGTCAGTGCCAGAAGCAATATAAGAGCATGTGTTGCAACCACTGTACAAACCCTAGATGAGAGTGTCTCGAGTGCTAATTAAGAGAGTGACTGTTCTAATGGAGTGTGGTTATGAAGTAAATTTAATGAGGTGGGTTATTAGAGGAATAGCAGTATGACACATTATTATGGAGACACTGAAAGCTTAACGGCTAAAATATGTACTAAACGTACTGTGGCTAATTCTGTCGCTATCCTTAATTATCTGTTGTTGTAAAAGCTGCATTGAATTTGATGATTGACAGCACATCATAGGTAAATTGCAGTGTAATAATGAATAGTCAGTAAATGGTAATAAAGTGGAAAAAACAGGCCAAATGAATGTTTGAATCTGTGAAATACAGTATATACTGTAAATCAGTCCTTGTGCTGACATACGAGCGGTCACACGAGCGGTCCTGTCAAATGATGGCAACCTCGCAAAGTTTTCTGGTGTCAACTGTGTGGTCACTGGTGAGGCTGATGTCGAGGATTGCACGAGGCCGCCTAATGGAGCATTCCACTCCATCATTTGTTGGCCCGAGGATGCGTTTAGAGAAGATGCTGAGTGCAAAAGTGGCGGCGAAAGTCCCTGAGCTAATGGCACGCATTAGTGCTTTTGTCGGTGCCTTTTGGTGGACTTAGTGCTGACTCATGAGTGCAGACAGCAAACAGGATGTTTGGGATCCTACCCCAGCAGAGCATCATGTAGACAGAAGTCGATTTTAATACAATAATGGCTAAATCCCTTCCATATTTTCTTCTAGAAGTATTAATTTAACAAAATGTTTGTCAATGCGGTTGTTTCAATGTTCCAACTCATAAGGTCATGTTCAGTTTGACACAGCCCAAACAATAATTTTAGTGCCTGTCCTGAATGTAAATTTTCCCTTTATATAGTTATAAGCAATAATTATCCATTGTAATAGCAATTACAACCCATTTTGCTTAAATAGTCATGTAATGTATCATATTCACACTACATGAAGTAATTTTTAACATCCAACATAACATATTTAAAAGTGTCTTGCTTAATCAACAATATTGCTAAAGCTAAACGACACGCTTCTTAAAGACTGTCATCAATGAAATGGAATTCTTAAGGGAGAGCACCAGTAATCTCCAAGTGAGCTATTTGCCACTTCCTGGTCAGCCTGGAATGCAGCATTAGCATAAGTGTTTTGAGGCTGACCCACAACATCATTTCTGCCTCATTGATTTTCAGTCCAATATTTGGGCTGAGAATAGAACTGTAATAGGTTATTCACACAAAAATAGTCTCACGTTTTGTTCTTTGACAGACTTCCAACCCCATTCATCCACTGTTTTCTGCTTATCAACATTAGTGTGAATCATTGTCTCCTCGCACCCACACAAGCAAAACTGTACTTTGATGATGTCAATCACAGTTGAGCATTGAGCCCATTTTTCTTCATGTTTTTAATTAGGCTGGATATTGAAAGTGTCTGAAAACATTGTTAAACCATTAAACCACCTCCAACCAAATGATGGTGCTATAACACTTTTCGATTATTATATTAGAGCAGAGTTGGGTAAAACCGTATTACATTTACTAATTTTTTGAGAAAAACTTACTTCTTAGAAAAGTTTTACAAAACAATACTTTTTACTTTTACATGAGTAGATTTGTGAAAAACAAACGCTACTCTTACTCCGCTACTTTGGGCTACACTATAGAGTTATTACAGTTTTGCTCTTTATTATAAATATTTACTTTATTTTTGGGGGCACAACATGTTAATGACCACGAAACGCAGTGTCAGCAATAAAATTAACTTACAAGAGAATTTATAATAATACGTTGAAAATGAGCGTTTTTTTTATTTCCCATCATTCTTGAGGGGAATTCCAAATCAGGCAGCTTAGGCTATACTTTTCGCCAAGATCGTCATCTATTGAATATAGTACGCCTACCTGTGCTGTGCCAATGTAGTTACCCCAGTCAAAATTGTATCCCCTTGCTGGAGCCACTGCGCTGCACTGATTTGCTTGATTTCCATGTTTTGGTGATGCAGTTAAATGTGTTTTTCGGTCGTATAACGTAACATACGTACCAAGGGTGTAACGGTACGTGTATTTGTATTGAACTGTTTCGGTACATGGTGCTCGGTTCGGAACGGAGGTGTACCGAACGAGTTTCGGACGTAATGTAACCCTTACTTTTCGAGGATGTGAGTTGATCGGGTTACAGTTTCTTTGTGTAGATTATATTTACTCCGTCTTCTCTACTATAAAGAGGACCAACACGGTAGGACAGTATAACCCAGAAATGTCAATGGCGCGACAACGTGGCCATCGCGAGAACGCAGTGAAACACGGGCGTTAAAGTCAATCAGCCAATGCACACCAGTCGCAGTGCGGCCACATGTTGGACGTGTCCCAGAAGCGGCTCAACACGACGCACGCGAAACGAATGGCAGAGTTTATTATTTGACGCGAGACGCGACCCTGCTGCATCAATACTACTACCGGTAGCTAGGATAGGGCAGACCGGAAGTTACTCGTGTAAAAATACGGTGGATCCGGTCAATTTTCAAACTAATATGCAATCGTAACCCACTTTTTGAGTCCATCAGATCTCCTGAGTGGTAGATCGGGGCACAGTTGACTTGTCTTTGTTGATTTACTGCTGTCTTCTCTGCTATAATAATAACAAACACGGCCCTGTGTTCAATACAAAACCCTCCTACCACAACAAAACAAGTAGGAACTAATATTCGCATAGGAACTAAAGTTATACAACATAAAATATACAATATAAATGAATACTACCTCACATTTGTAAAATATAAACACATAATAAGATAAATAATAGCCCATTTAAATACATTAAAAAGAGCTAAATATCCTGTAATTAAATAATAAGAATAATACACAGATCCTGCTTACACAATTAAATTTATTAATTTCTGTGTTGCGCTTTAACTTGAGAAAATCCACCAATAAAGCTTTTGAAACCGTTCAAATGAAAAAAAAAAAGATTCATTGAGGCATTTCATTTGTAAAATACATGTTAAAATCTTGGGATTGCTTTTCTCTTTAGCACAGGACTTCTTTTTTCTGAAAGGCAAATTGTTGTTGGATTATCTATAAATACCCGCTACTTTTTGGCAGAATTCTAGCTTTGTATAGGCTAATGTTCCTGTTTTTGAAAGCACAAAGGTGTGTAATAAACAACTAGCACAGTTATATTTTGCATTTTGTTTTCTTACTGTACCGAAAATTAACCGAACCGTGACCTCAAAACCGAAGTACGTACCGAACCGAGATTTTTGTGTACCGTTACACCCCTAATACGTACTGAACGTAAAAAAAGGCAATGTTTCACTGTTTTACTCGTAGGATGACCTATACCTGTTACTACTGTAATTCTAATCCTGTATGGAGTTTGTCCAGTTTAATAAACGTCAATATCCAAAATATATAATGTGGGTGCGCTCCCACGGCCAGGGGACACAATTTTTGATGGGGGTAACTACATTGGCAAGACACAGGTGGTGGCGCTGTACAATTAGCGTCTTTAGTGGGGCAAATTGAAAGTCACCATTTTGACGGTGGTCTCTAGCATTTCACGGTCCACAATTTCAATCATTGGTTCTTGCTCAGTAGTTGTCGCTTTTGAAAGCTTGGTTTTTAAAAAAATGACGTGTATTCATCTGGCCTCTTTGGTCCTCGGGTGCTTTTGGCTAAACAAAGCAAACATCATCTGTTCGAAAAATAATTTTGACCCAGAATAAAAATATCTTTTCTTGTTAGTTTCATTCATTTTTGTTGTTTGTTTTATTACTTTACAACTTTTGTAGACAATATTTTACCGGAAAAGTCTTAATTTTAAAAACATATACTGCAGAGCAGGGGTGTCCAAACTTTTTGCAAAGGGGGCCAGATTTGGTGTGGTAAAAATGTGGAGGGCCGACCTTGGCTGACGTCCTTTACGTAGAACAATATATTTAAGAAAGTTTTAGCAAGCCATTCTGTGTGTCACATTTGCTTTATTATTTTTGAAAAAAATTAATTTAGGGCTGTCAAAATTATCGCGTTAACGGGCGGTAATTAATCTTTTCAATTAATCACGTTAAAATATTTGACGCAATTAAGGCACATGCCCCGCTCAAACAGACTAAAATGACAGCACAGTGTCATGTCCACTTGTTACTTGTGTTTTTTGGTGTTTTGTCGCCCTCTGCTGGCGCTTGGGTGCGACTGATTTTATGGGTTTCAGCACCATGAGCATGGTGTAATTATTGACATCAACAATGGCGAGCTACTAGTTTATGTTTTGATGGAAAATTTTACAAGTTTTATTAAAACGCAAACATTAAGAGCGGTTTTAGTATAAAATTTCTATAACTTGTACTAACATTTATCTTTTAAGAACTACAAGTCTTTCTATCCATGGATTGCTTTAACAGAATGTTAATGTTAATGCCATCTTGTTGATTTATTGTTATAATAAACAAATACAGTACTTATGTACAGTATGTTGAATATATATATCCGTCTTGCGTCTTATCTTTCCATTCAAACAATAATTTACAGAAAAATATGGTATATTTTATCAATGGTTTGAATTGTGATTAATTACGATTAATTAATTTTTAAGCTATGATTAACCCGATTAAAAATTTTAATCGTTTGACAGCCCTAAATTAATTATTTCAACAATCTCGCAACTAGCCTTTGTGGCGTTCTCTTTCGACTCTCGGGCTCTTGCGAAATACTGCTGCTGTAAAATTAAACTAGCTTCAAGTTGCTTTAATTTCTGACTACGTATCTTCCCTGTAATCTTGTCGTACATGTCAGCGTGTCTTGTTTGGTAATATCGCCTCACATTGAACTCTTTAAAAATGGCGACCGTCTCTTTGCAAATGACGCAGACACAGTTGTTGCGTATTTTAGAGAAGAAATAGTCTAATTTCCACCTATCCTTGAAGCGTCAGCCGTCACAGTCAACTTTCTTTTTTTTTGTTTATTGTCGCCATTTTAGAAATGGGGAATAAAGGGTAACACGAGGTAATGTTGCTTAATACCGGGAAAGCCGAATGAACGTTAGTTTTTTCTTTCGAAACCAGAGCAGTCACAATCCCTCTTTTCGATTTTCGGGGCATTTACAGGTCACTTCCTGTTGATTTTGAGTGACTGCCTATTCATTCCGGGGTCACTTCCTGTTGATTTTAGGTTACAGAACAATAAAATTAAAGAACAACAGAATGCCCCAAATTCAAAAGGAAGTGGCTGAAAACCAACCAGTTCAAATGGATTGAACTAGTGGTCCTACTTGTGTTAAAAGTGCTGCTGCCTTTTCGTGGGTAAATGAGGAGCAGCATTTAGTGTGTAAGCTACTTCATATGCTGGTAGCAGTACTGCGGACCAATTTATTAAGTCTGTGTGCGGGCCAGACATTATTGATTTTATGACAGAGGCTGGGGGCCGGACGAAATTTGACTACGGGCCGCATTTGGCCCCCGGGCCAGACTTTGGACATGTCTGCTGTAGAGGAAAGTCAATTACATGCAATGACACTTTTCGGCCACCGGGGGGGGCGGGGTGGGGTGGGGGGCTGGTCCCCCTGCCCCCCTTAAAAATCTGCTTATGTTTTTGTGTCATCCTTTTGCCTAATATGGTCATGCAATAGGTTATAGTACAGTATAATAATAACAGTTCATATAGATGACGTTGTGCTGAGAAAAAATATACCATTATTTAACAGACTTGATAGTCTAAGCAGTTACTCACAATGTTACTTATTATTTGGTTATTCTTTCACCGAATACCGTACTTTTGTACTTGTAGTTGAGTACATTTTTGGATGACTACTTTTTCTTTTTCTTGCGTAACATTATCTAGCAGTAACACTACTCTTACTTGAGTATAGTTTTTGGCTACTCTACCCACCTCTGTATTAGAGTTGCACAATCTAAGGTGTGGCTAGATGAAAATCAAGGACAAAAAAAAAAAACATAATTTGAAACCCTTACTTGCATTTTAAACCCAGATTTGGAACCATAGTTATAACCCTATTACTATCTCGATCTCAAAATCATCCAGCCCGAATATAATATAGCAAACATTTAATTTAATCTAGTTGGATCATTGTTTTTCTGTTCATGATGGAGTCGAAGCCCTGCGTCCTCTAAAGCTGCATTGAACAATATTGCTTTGATCTTCTTTCATTGAATGCATGAAAAACATGCAGGAGCATTGCATAGAAAAACCTTTAAACCGACTTTGTCCAACTTTTCCCATCAGGGAAACAATCCGCCGTAAAATGAGAGAACTTGCAGAGTGGAAAACTGAAGACGGCCTTGCATTTTATGAGACATTTACCCAACATAAATGAATGAAGTGATTCAATTCACACGCCGACTATGTGATGATGTGTCTGAACATGCTAAGCATCGGAAATCAGTGATACATGACCCTGTGCACAGGAGAGGAATTGTAAAAAATTATGAACGGGCGACAGCTTGCAAGTTTATTTTGTTTGTTTAAACAAAGCATTTCTCACAAAACAAAAACATGATGCAAATATTGTATTTCTTAACATATCCATGCGTGTTTTTTTTTTAATGATATTTTGATTCATATTTCTAGACAGGTGCAATGGGCAATGGAGATCATAGTGAATATTTCATTCCATAACACCTCATAACATTGGTAACTATCTTTAATGATTCAATGATATGCAGTAAGTTACAATGTTTTCCAATGTAGAAATCATCTCCGCTTATTTTGCTGACATCACACAACTAAACCTCTGACACAGTGGGAGTATGTCTATTTTGTCGATGGAATGTGGGAATTTTGGAGAACAGTCATGATTATAATTTACGAAATTGATTCATTACTAAAGTAGCTAGGGAAAATAAATATTGGAACATCCTGCGATTTTGTAAGTTCTCCCACTTAGAAATGATGGGTGGCATTGAAATTTTCATGGTAGGTGCTTGTCCACTGCGAGAGACAATCTAAAAAAACATCCAGAAATCATAGTGTATGATTTTTAACAATTTATTATTCCTTCCGTGTCATGCATGAATTTAAACCATGACGTCTTAGTTTATTAGCAAAAGTAACCTTGGAAATAGTGGTCCCAGCTCCTTTCAGGTCATTGACCAGCTCCTCCTGTGTAGTTCTTGGCTGATTTCTCACCATTCTTACAATCAATGAGACGCTACGAGGTGGATCTAGCATGGAGCCCCAGAGCGAGGGAGACTGACAGTCATTTTTAGCTCTCTTCTATTTTCTAATGATTGCTCCAATGGTGGATCTTATATTACCAAGCTGCTATGCAATTTTCCTGTAACTCTTTCCAGCCTTCGCGAGGTCTAAAATTCTGTCTCTGATGTCTTTGGACAGCTCTTTGGGATGTATGGGGTAGACAGGTGTTTATATGCAAATAACCGCCTCAAACAGGTCAAAAAGTCAGACTCAAAAAGTCCACCTGTACTTATTTCAGAGAATAAGTGGAGTGGATGTGGACATTTTAAAGGCGACTAACAGGTCTTTGAGGCTCACAAGTCTACCTAATTGACAGGTGTTTCAAACACTTATTTGAAGCAGTGTGATAAAAATAAATTGTTAAAAAAACATACACTGTGATTTCTTGATTTTTTTTTTAAAGAATGTCTCGCACAGTGGACCTACCATGAAAATTCAAACCAGTCCATCATTTCAGAGTGGAAGAACTTTCAAAATCGCTGGGTGTTCAAATACTTATTTTTCTCACTGTAAATGAATGCCTATTTCATTTTGTCGAGGAAAAATACATTACATGAGTTTGTTGGTGGAAAATGGAGAAAACATTTAATGAACATTTATGCAAAAACATACCTTTGGATTTGAGTCTCAGGGCACTTTCACATTAGACCAGTGCTTCTCAATTATTTTCTGTTACGCCCCCCGAATCAAGACGTAAATGTTTCGCGCCCCCCTTAACTCTCTGCCGCCACTGTAAATAGTATCATTTGTCTACAAAATTACTATCATAAATACGCATCTGCCTAACATTGTCCTTTTTTTCTAATAAAGAAAAAAAATAACATAGATCAACTTATAATAAAGTATAACTTTATTAACATTGTTTTGTTTGTAGCAGAGAAGACTTGACGAGCATCAATTTGCCTGAATTAAAAAAAAAAAAAAGTCACATTCAAACTGTAAAAATACACTCAAGGTACATTTTTGACCATTTGATACAGAAAAATAAAATGTAAAAAAAATCAGTAAATAATAACAAATTCGAATTGATTAGAAACATTCACTCATGAGGACAATATGCCAAAAAATTTGACCGGAAAAAAAACTGTATAGAAGAAAAAAAAAAAAGTGTCTTTGGACAGAAGGACAGTTTTTATTTTTGCTGCTCACACTCAGTATTACCTCCTTTTCAATGGTGTGGAGTTATTTTGCAATGAGCATGCTATCAATGCTCACTGGTTTACTGATATAACACTGACAAAGCAGGACGACTGTTGGCAATATTCGGCACGTTTACGCTGAAAAACAATCAAGCGGCTTATCAATGAGATTGGGGTCGAATGTCTTTAAGTGGCGTCTTAATTGATTTGGCTCATGGCTGTCCGCTATAATTATTTTTAGACACAGTAGAGCAAAGGGTAAACGGCACAAAAAAAGGTCCTGGTTTTTGTTCATACCGATCAAGCACAGACCTTTTAACCAATGTGGTTTCTACTAAAACAAGCAGCACTTGACTGCAATCAACTGATTACACTTATATAACACCAGATTGGTGAAAAGGTGTTATCTTGTTTTGTTGGAGTGAAATCCTGCACCCACTGCGGCCCTCTGTGGAATAGTTTGGAGACCACTAGACTAAGAGGACCAGGGTCCGGTTGGAAAGCAACCGGAAAACAACAACACTTACAAATGACTTGTTGAAAAGGTTCAGTATTCACACTGCGGCAACCGAACTTTCCGAGTAGCATAACGTGGACGAAAGGCGCCCTCACTGATTGCACAAATTTAGAAGAAGAAATACCTTCCTCCTGGGAGGGGAGGGAAAGTGGAGCTGCATGTAATGTAGCACAAGTGCACCCTACTCCACTTGCATTCACAAGCGAAGCAGGATGTGCTTAAAGCGGACTGAGATTTTTTAGCGGACCGCAGTTCGTTTGTTTGGTCCGAACTAGAGTTCGGATGCGTGTTCAAATTTAAAAAAATAAGTGGACTATATAAGAAAAAGAACTCTGCATGGTGCGTTTTAAAAGGACCAAGTGCTAATGTGAAAGTGTCCTTAGAATTAGTTTTTGCTACTAATTTTAAAGCACTTAAGGCAGATACTAAATATGTCCCGATCGATCGGGACGTCAATCGATCGATCGGGTCCGATCACGTCATTTTCAAAGTATCGGAATCGGCAAAAAAAATATCGGACATGCCTTTTTTTAATATATATATATATTTTAATTAAATCGTTTTCTAGTTGTATTTAACGTTACAGACAAAATGTCTTACACTCATCCAGAGTCTTTAGTTTTGGCTTAAAGTAGGGCAATCAAATTTATCGCGTTTACGGCGGTAATTAAATTTTTTTTTCATTAATCACGTTAAAATATTTAACGCAATTAACGCATGCGCTGCACGACCCACTCACGCATTGTTGCGTTCAACCTATAATGGCGCCGATTTACCTATATATAGAGCTAAATGGCAGCGTAGAAGGAATAGAGTGAATTTTGGCAGTCTTTGGAGCCTTTTTTTAATTGGCTAAAGTCTTAAAACCCCTCTCTCAACAATTAGAAAAGTCGTGAGAAAGCAATGTGGGGAAGAAAGGTAGTAGTTGATCTTTTTCTTTACACCCTATGTTATTTCCCAACGCAGAGAAGATATATCAATTGGTGCCACTACGCACAGCCATGGTTGCACTTCCCATCATGCATTTGGGCAGAACAGTTAAATGGCTACAGTATCATTTACTGAAAGCTCAACAAATACACTAGATGGCAATATTTAGTCACAATATACAAAGTCACATTTATCCTTTAAGAATTACAAGTCTTTCTATCCGTGGATCCCTCTCACATAAAGAATGTTAATAATGTAAATGCCATCTTGGCAATTTATTGTCATTATAAACAAATACAGTACTTATGTACTGTATGTTGAATGTATATATTCGTCCGAGTTTTATTCAATTTTTTCTTAATGCATTGCCAAAATGTATATGATCGGGAAAAATTATCGGGAATCATTGGAATTGAATCGGGAGCAAAAAAAAAAAAGCAATCGGATCAGGAAATATCGGGATCGTCAGATACTCAAACTAAAACGATCGGATCGGAAGCAAAAAACATGATCGGAACAGCCTAGCCTAACCTAGCAGATACTACAAAGTCAAATCTACTGAGCTAATATGGTTGCACTTTTTTTTTTTTTTTTTGCACAAATAGCCACACCCTTTTCAACTACAGATGTGGCTGTGTTCAAAACTAATCACATTGAAACATGTTGAATCGAAGTCAACACAAACAAAATCTCTCAATGTATTGTTGTAGCTAAGAGCAAAAGACAACTGAAAGCCAGAGTTGTCAATTATACACAGTGTGTTCCTATCATTGTTTGACCCGTTTCAACAGATTAAAAGTTTTTCATTTGTTGAATGTCAATGTTTGAACCAATCAACGCTACTGTGTAATCAAAGGAAGTCCTGGGTGAATGCCGGTGGAAATTAAACATCCGACGTGTGACTTCAAGAGGACCCTTTAGAAACCCACCCTCCATGGCCACCCGCCGTCACATGCCCGCTTATCAATATGGTGCAGAGTGGCAGGCCCGAGTGAGATGGATATAAAAGCTCAGGAGGTAGGAGGACTTGAAAGAGGGGATGCACACAGAGAGAAAAGAGAGGGAGCTTTAGAGGGGGAGGCAAAGGTTGAATGACTAAAAGAGCAGCAGGAACAAGGATGACAAAAAAGGCAAAGCATGACAGAAGAGATGAAAAAGCAAAAAAAAAAAAAAAAAAGGCAGGGAGGAAGCAGCAGCGCGTCACATCTGGCAGAGAGAATAGGGAGCGCCGAAGCAAACAATCTCTTCTTTCTTGTTGGCGCAGAGCAGAGAAAGGCAGCAGTGCACCATGGGAGCTCGCAGGCGCTTATAAATGAAGAAGACTTCCTACTGAACAGCAGCAGAAACAATAAATGCATGTTTAGCATGACTGCTTGGACATTTTTAGGAGTGTTTTACTCCACAAAAAAACTCTTTAGAGAAATAATGAATTGAGACTGAGTGGTAAAATAAATTAAAATAACGCTTAAATGATCAAATATCTGATGTGTTTTTTCCCCCTGAGGTCCACAGTTAAAGATCCAGAATACTTCTCGAATTTCTACAAACTTAAAGTCTGGAAGCTAATAAAGTGTCATCAAAAAGTAAGTCATTCACCAGCTAATGTTTAGCTGATGACTCGTCCCTGACGATAATGACTAATATTTTGGAAATAAAATAAATCAATGCACTGTGCTGAGTACGTTTCCATTATTTCAGTCATCTCACGAAGAATGTTAGCTTTTCGTTGGGTGCCCCTCCACATGCAGCAATACATACTGAGTGTTCATTAAATTGCTGATTTTAATCCTCATAAATAGCAAGCAGCTACCGTGGAGAATTTGAAACTGAAGAAGCAAATTCTTTTTCTGTAGCCTCACAAATTGCAAATGTGCAATTTTTAAAATGTTGGCTCATGCAACATCCTACCAAGGTAATATATTGTTACTGTGTGTGCTATCACAACCTTAATCACAAAAAGTTAGGTAACACTTTTTTAATACTTCTTGTGATACTGTCATAAAGACTTGTCATAGTCATTAAATGTCAGTCAGCAAATCGTCATTTCATGAACATGATAGTCTTATGATGCTAGCATAAGAAGCATCAACTAGTTCAGCTTGTTGGACATAAAATTGCCATTTAAGAGTTGTTTTGGAATATTGTACTTTCAAGTATGTCTTTGTTAAAAAAAATGTGTCCGTTTTTTAGCACTTATGACAATGTTTAAAGTTAGGGTTACCAGTTATATGAGGATACAGTTAGGTTAGGATACCAGTGCTTGAATATGAGTACCCACTGATATGTGCTGTTATTTGATAATGCCAATTTAGCAATTTCATGAAAATGCACTTTATTTGCTTAGCTTTAGCGTGAAAAACAAGGCATATCATTTCAGATATGTTATGTTTCGGCCTGTACAATAGAGTGTGCTATGTATAGCCCCCAATCGCCAACGTCACACAATCACGTGATCGCTGTATTGTGCCGCCATATTGTCCGCCATTGTGTGTCCATATTGTCAATGATCCTAGTTTCTAAAGGTGGATTCACTTGCAAATTATGGAAGCCCCGGTGCTTTCCAGATCCATATTTGATGCCCAAACCGATGTTTCCTTCCGTCCGGTCCGGTCCCGTGTGTCAGAGCTCGTCCTGAGAACACAAAATTTCCAATCATACTCCAGATTATGTCACGATGAGGAGTCGGGTACCCAAAATCGGCACCGGCCCGAATATAAGCCGACATTTGGTCAGCTGAGCGTCACCGTTGTCACGATTGTAAAATGAAACTTGATCGACAACGGGCCGGTGTGTGCCGAAAAACGGCTGCCCCGCGTGAAATGTCCCCCCTGACGGGAGCGCTTATTTATAACGCTTTATTGACGTGAAAACATCAGATGTTTTCATGGATGCGTTACAGTAATGGATTTACGACTGTAAGATCAGTTTTAAATAATTAAATTACACAAAATATTAGTACTGTATTTTAGTAACAAACTGTGGACTGGGCCACATAACCATCTTTGAACAGAAATGTATTACTCTACAGGTTTTCACGACCATATCCCAATGACAATCACACAGGTATGACATTTATTAGTTCAAGCAGAGTAAAATAATACATATTCACGGTACAAGAAAGTCATTTCCGTGTGGGCGCTCCCGTCAGGGGGGACATTTCACGCAGGACGGCTATTTTTCGGCACAACACCTGTTGTTGCGCTCACCTTCTTGCTGCGCGACCGTGGCGACGAGCTTCGTAGTCTCCGTCTGATGATGCCTGCGATCGTGTTGGCATCATATTGATGTTTTCGCCGCTCTCTGACGGCTGTCGACACAAATGCATCATGGACCGAGATAAACAAACCGTGCTGCTTTTGAGATTTGCCCTTTTAACAATGAGCACACAGCAACTACTAAAATGACCGTTTATCTTCTCTGTTACTGCAACCAACCGCCACACATGCCTTCACCATTTTGATTAATCAATGTTAACGATTGTCAGGAAGGTTTTTGGGTTCGTTTACTAGGCGGTGATTCCTTAGACAAGCAGAAAAACACGTAGTAATAGGAGAAATGTACGTAGCTGTAATATGTAAACACGATGAGCTGACGGACAATATGGCGGCACCAGTCTGGGGGGCGGAGTTGTGACGTCACGTGATTGGGATTTATAGCCCCTTTCACACATACCTAATTTAAACGGGTAGCCCTTATGTGTGAAAGCAATTTCACGGGTCGACTGACATGGAGATTACGCGGACATTTACCTGGTGGCGTCCTAGTATAATGTCCGGGAGGCGGCATGTGTGAATGCAGTCGTTGAATTCCCGGGTCACAGGCTGATGACGTAAATATCATGGTGGGACGATTGTCATTTCTTCTTTCTTTGCATTAAGCCAAAAAGCGGTAAACAAACATCCCACTTTCCAACATGGCAAAATGAAAATAGCAAATTTAAACTGGAAACATAACAAAATGAAATTGTTACTAAATCGTTAAGTCGAGGAAGAGACAGTCCATTCAATTGTCCATATTTGGAAATGTGTGGTTTATTTTGTTGCCGATGCCGACCAAAAAGGACGTCATGTCCGGGTTAAAAAAATCCAATCCTCGCACAGAGTCAACAACACGAGACAAATCTGAAAGTGTCCAACCTGTGTTATTCCCGGGATATCTCCCAATGTCTGAAAGCCATGACACGGGTAAATCCCGCGTCACCTTATCCTGGAATTTACCGGGATATAAATCTGAAAGGCGCTTATGAGTACATTCAGGAGATAAGGAACAAAGTAGATAAAAGTGGCCAAGAAGAACATAGTCTGAATATACTAGAAACTAAAGTAGCCTAGTTAAAAGAAAAGTACAGCCACCCTGTGTGCATGCTAATAAAGCACATTGTTTAACTTTCTTAATCGTGTCTTTTATCTGCATTGTAAAGTGCCATATAGGCACTTTATATAAAATATAGCTTAATTAAATGTTTGTAGCAGTTGGGGCCATGTCTCTCATGGGTATGAACTATCAATACATAATAGAAAGGGTTAAGAGAAAAAAATGTTAGCGTGAGACATGACCTGGCATGCGCTTAATAACTTCAGCTCCATGTCGCTGACGCTACAACCAATTCTCAAAGGGAACCAGTCAATTAATAGTTTGCCTTCAATATCTTTCGTTCTTTTCACTTGCTCGGAACAATTTATCCTCTCCGGCATTAAACCGCGGACAGGCAGAAGAGATATTATTGAACTATGTGTCATATCTGGCTTAGTTAGAATTTAAGGTCTCAGAACGTGATGTTCATTCATTCATTCATTGCTAGTGACATTGTATTATTGGAGTTCAGCACATTAAATTAGACCCAATTTGTTTCTGTTTGTACTTTGTGGTGGGAACTTGCCCACAGGGTAAGGCACCATCCCAAAAGAAAATGACTAAGAAATGATACTTGTCGATCTGAAATTAAATTCAACACCATATCCGACCTGAGGTACATTTTTATTCTCTTATCAAGAATGTTTAAATTCAAAGAGAAAGTAAAAATAATCAGCTTTCTGTATTCCACACTGGCTGTCTCTTGAAATGAAAAGCAATAAAGCCTCTTGCCGTTCGAGGACGAAGATTAAAAGTACATATTGATCCCTGTGTTAGGTGGTTACAGTAGTTTGGCTTGGCGATTGAAGATAACTGGAATATTTTTATCGGCTTTGACTTTGTCTGTAGCTCAAAGCAAAAGATAAATTACCCTGAAACTATGTTACCCAGCGTTTTTCAGGCATCATTGAGCTACAGCACATAATTTACTTGAAAGGGCAGCTGAAGAATTCATGAGCCTTTTACACGGTTAAATTGTATCGAATGCATGATTCGCTGTCTCAAAACTCACCAATTTGTTTACCGGATAGTTTTTAGTTACTGCCATAGCAACACGTTAGCAACGAGGGACGTGCCTCGCTGGCAGCCACTACCTGATGACGTCAATTTCTGAAGACCTCGCTAGAACTCCAATATGAAAGTATAGAACTTCTCTATCCTCGCCGTATATTGCAAACATTTTCTGGGTTTTACTCTTGAGATTCATTAAACACTGGTTTAGAGTGACGGTTGTGGGGTTTTTTCCTGCTTGACTTGGGAGGTGCCCTGCTGTACCGGAAAGTTTCCAAGACGCCAGCTTTCAAGGAAATTGACAAATTGTACACAGATCAAACGGTGCAATTCAAGGCTTTGGACGACCGGGTGAAAGGATTGTGACTTATCCAGTGAGAACACGGTTCAGTCTGAGGAAGGATGGAGAAAGGTGGACGTCATCTGGCACCAAATGACGGAACTGTTGAGGCAGACCGTGACTGTTGGCTATGACTTGAGGGAACTGAGGTCTCGCCTTCGCCTTGATGAGCGTGATTTTGACTGACGACCAACTGTATTTGGACATTTTAAATTTTTGATTCGGCTTAATTGATTTTAATTTTTCCTTTCCCTTTGTCTCACAGCCACCCTCCCTTCCCTTGAAAGTTCTTTTTTGGTTTCATATGACCATAACACATTCTCCCAGTCCTCTTCTGGATCATCCAAATGCTCTCTAGCGAACCGCAGACGGGTCTGGACGTGTACTTTCTTCAGCAGGGGATCACGTCTGGTAGGGCAGGATTTGAGTCCCTGGCGGCGCATTGTTACTGATAGTAGCCTTTGTTACTGTGGTCCCAGCTCTCTGTAGGTCATTCAGTAGGTCCCCCGTGTGGTTCTGGGATTTTTTCTCACAGTTTTTGTTATCATTTTGACGCCACGGGGTGAGATCTTGCATGGAGCCCAAAATCGAGGGAGATTATCAGTGGTCTTGTATGTGTTTCATTTTCTAATAATTGCTCCCACAGTTGATTTCTTTACACCAAGCGTTTTACCTGTTGCAGATTCAGTCTTCCCAGCCTGGTGCAGCTCTACAATTTTGTCTAAGGTGTCCTTTGACAGCTCTTTGGTCTTGGACATAGTGGAGTTTGGAGTGTGACTGACTGAGGTTGTGGACAGGTGTCTTTTATACAGATAATGAGTTAAAACAGGTGCCATTAATACAGGTAACGAGTGGAGCCTCGTTAGACCTCGTAAGAAGAAGTTAGACCTCTTTGACAGCCAGAAATCTTGCTTGTTTTTAGGCGACCAAATACTTATTTTCCACTCTAATTTGGAAATACATTCTTTAAAAATCAACCAAAGTGATTTTCTTTTTTTTTTTCTTCCACATTCTGTCTCTCATGGTTGAGGTTTACCCATGTTGACAATTACAGTCCTCTCTAATCTTTTCAACTAGGAGAACTTGCACGATTGGTGGTTGACTAAATACTTATTTGCCCCACTGTACATAGGAAAGGCAAAACAGGAGTGGAAACGAACGCACACATGCCAATCTGCCGACACTGTGCCAAAATAATTATACTGTGTATTATCGGGCCTATTAATAATGTTATTGTATTTATTGGGATGACGTCATAATTCCTATTATCAGACTGATAATTTTTGGACCAATAATTATCGTGTACCTATAATACAAAGATCATTTTGGTATCATCAGTCATCGAGTGGAGGAGGATTTAAATCTGCACCTGCTCTTGATTGTGCCTTCTCGTACCTTTGCCTCATTATTCCTGACTACCTCGTGCAATTAACCTTGTGTCTCATAATGTTTTGTCGTCAAATTTGTTGTACCCAATAGTAATTATGTTTCAGCAAGGATTGTGATTGCCATTGACTCAAAGTAAGCCTAAACCTTGTTTGATTATTAACCTTGAGTTTTGACCGTTTTTTTTTTTTTTTTTTTTTTAATGAATATGAACTTAACCTAACCTTTTTACTTAACAGTTTAAAGAATTGACATGAAATACTGTAATAAAGGGAGGTATGCAAAAATGTTGTGAAACAAGTACAAGAATTTGACTAAAGTTGAGCGCCTACAATCTTGTTCTGCTTTGTGTGCAGGAATTTTCCAGTGGGTTACAATGAGGTTGTATATTAAAAAAAGAAAAAATCATTGTGAAAAATGGCTGTCATGATATCATTTGTCAGTCTTAAATTGAGAGTGCTTATCTGTT
Organism: Corythoichthys intestinalis; assembly: GCF_030265065.1. Classification (NCBI taxonomy): domain Eukaryota; kingdom Metazoa; phylum Chordata; class Actinopteri; order Syngnathiformes; family Syngnathidae; genus Corythoichthys; species Corythoichthys intestinalis. The sequence continues at coordinate 27,363,789 of NC_080400.1, read as the reverse complement.
AGCTTGCATTGTTTGCCTCCTCATTCTCCATGGAGGGGCCACGCGATCTTTGACCGGTCCCGACATCCTCAAACTGTACCTCAACCATCCCACAAAGACAATCAACCAACCAAAAATGGAGTCTGTAGCTCACAAGTGTTATATTTCCGGACTTCCTGTCAGCATGTGAATGCCGTTCATTCATGTGTAGGGGTACAGCTGTGCCTTTACTGCCCTCTTTATGTGACCCGTATTGTGTCAACGCCAGATGATAAACAGTCTTTGGCTTGTTCTTGTACTTTCTAAGCATTTATTTTAAATGTTAACTCATGAACATTTGCTGACTAGAAATTTTGTTCAGTTTATAGCCAGAGATTTAATTGTGGTAGGTAGTTTAGCAATATGAAATTTGGTCTATAATGTAAAGAGATAAACTTTATGCTTTTTATTGTTTACAAAGCAGTTGAAATCTTAAATACACCTTTTGAGGCTCCTAATTCACAGAGATGAATACCGGGAATACAAACTTGTCCCTCGGGGGATTTTGTCAAGGTTGAACATTTTTACCAGATTTCCACAGAGTTCCTACAGGTCCTTAAAGAGTCTTAAAATGTCTTAAATTTAAAACTCGGACAATCGAGTTCTTAAATTGTCTTGAATGTAATGGAAAATTGCAGTAGGTATTACATTTCCAGACCATGTGTTTAATGCCAGGGAAATCGATGCCGTAAAACTTCTAAGGGTGTGTATTTAAAATAATCATCGTGCACTAAATATGAGAGTTTGGGATTAATATATGTTATACGGTATGTTGATCGCAACCTCAGCGTACATCGGTGACTCGTAGCCTAAAAGATTATTGATATGCTCCCACCAAGAATTAATAAATCTTTTTGAAATAAAAACCAACAGGTTGCTACCAAATCTTCAATCAGAATATTGTCTACATTAACTCAATGGCTCCCATTGAAGTCGCTTGACATCCAATTCATTTTGACTGGATTGGACGTCCACCGCCGTCAATGGCACTGAAAGATTTGTGGGCATTTACAGGTCACTTTCTGTTCATTTCAGAGCATATGCAGTTTACTTCCTATTGATTTTGAGTCACTTCCTATTCATTTGGGGAAATTTTTCAGTCACTTCCTTTTCAGTCAACCAAAATCAACAGGAAGTGACCCTTTCATGCCATAAAACCAACAAGAAGTGACCCGTAAATGCCTCAACAGGAAAAAATCAGCAGGAAATTACGCCCCAAAATTGACACTTTACCTGGTATTGGCTGCCACTGACGGCCATAGAAGATGGCCATTCGTTCATTCGCTGCCATCCCTCCCACTTTACACTGATTGGACGTCTGCTAGTGATAAACTCATTCCAATTCACAGCTTTTCTGTTTATCAGTCGTTTTGTAGATTATCCTAGAATGATTTCCTGACTCCTGTTGCTGAATCGCCATATCGTGAGATCAATATCGTGAGCCTTGTATCGCAAATCGTATCGTATCGCGATGTACCCAGAGGTTCCCACCATTAGTGCAAATTCTGCAAAAAGACTTTTCTAACGGGAGTCAAAGCCGTCGAGTCGCACATGGAGAAAAACCTTGGTTACAGTGGAATAAAATTTGTTTTTTTTCTACATCAGAAACTGTTCCAACATTTTGGTCTTAAATTATATTTCTAAGGTCTTAAAAATGTCTTAAAAGCATTAAACTTGATTTTTGAAAGGGTGCAAGAGTCCTTTTCCAAGAAGTGTATCTGAGGTAAATAAAAAGTTTTGTGTTTTGCTTCCCCCTAGATTGTTAATATTTCACCTTCATCCACTAAAGGTTCCACTGTTATCTAGTTTTATCTATTGCAATGACAAAGTGTGTTTGTTTATTTGGTAGTGGTGTTAAATTGCACTGCATTACACCATTTTGTCTCTTTATAACAATCCACATACTGGGTCAGAATATTTTAAACGACTTATTGCCGTGTACTGCCACAACAGTAGGGATGGGAATCAAAATCTGATTCCAATTCCAAACTGGTTCCTAGTGTTTCAAGGCCTCAACATCACAATGAAAAAGCCTTAACGATCCCTTTAACGATTCCTAAAGACGCGTATTGCGTTGTGACGTGACGTGTCTTGTTGTCCAGACACATCAAACTATCATGGCGCCAAGAACCACTCGCTCCAAAGTTTGGCTACACTTCACCAGGAAAGAGGGTGAAAATGAAAGGTTACGATGGTTTAGCACGAGCATTGCAGCCATACATAACAATGACGGCACGTAGGTTCAAACGCTCGAAAGTGTCTTCACTTCACGAGGAAAAATTACAACAAAGCGACTTGCAGTTATTGCAAGGTAGAGATAACTGCACTGAATATGACTGCACTGTCCTCACCGAGACGCGAAGGCTCAGTCCTGGCTATACAGCTAGCTAAACTCCCAAATGACGATGCAGAAGACGTTGGTATAATTTGCTGACTTTATTCAACCATCACTTGAAGAGTGAAACTAAAAATAGAAGCGAAACAAATCAATTTTGTCCCCAATAACAAACAGGTTTGCATCAATGTAAATCAGCGATGATTAGCTGCAAATACAGTAATAACTCAAACGGTTAGCATGCGTTCGCTAGCATTAGCACATCGTTCAAACCACTACACAGCTGGATTTAAGTGTCCGATCGCGAGTGGAAACACACAACAACAACACAAAAGATGAGGGTTATTTGGTTATTATCTATTTAATTAATAGTGTTATTAATATTATATTATTATTTTTATTTTATTTACTTTTGTTCCGTGAAGAATCCAGAAAGGGTTATTTGATTGTGGCTTTCTGAAAAACAATAAATTTTTACATTTAGGCACTCCTGCAATCGTCACACTTTTTCTGTTACTAAATGACCTCGGCTCCTTATCAGAGAAAGGAAAAGTTATGTGGCCCTCACAAGAAAAAGTTTGGGGACCCCTGCTTGAACACATATTGCCAAAGGCAGAACAACGACCTATATGCCGCTGCCTCCTAACTTTCCGGACCCCACGCTGGATGAGCGTCCTCGTTGCTACCCCCGTCTCATCTGGCTAGATGGACCGCTTCTTGTTCCTTTACTCCACTGCATCTTTACAGACTGTAACTTCGCCTGCTAATTCCTATTAGCGGTCCTGGGGCTTCCTGTCTATCCGTCCTGGGAGTGGATCTCTCCTGACTGTGGTACTCCCCAAGGTTTCTCATTTTTCTCCCGAAGACTCTGGAGTTTTTATGAGTTTTTCCTTGCCGACATGGAGGGTCTAAGGATGGGGGAAACCCAGGACTTGAATTTATTTATTCATCTTTGTTGCTTCATTTGCTGTTTCTGATTGTGTATCATATTGCCTCTGCAAAGCCCTTTGAGACAATGGTGTTGTGATCTAGGGCTATACAAATAAAATTGAATTGAATATGCCAATATATTCCAATATTTTTTTTATTTCTATTAAAAAATGTTTCAGTAAAATGTTACATTCTTGTGTATTTGCCACTTATTGCCACAGTTAACATTGAGGCTTTGGGCCTCTTTTGACCTCGTTGTGAGTTTGTAAGGTTGTGACTTCTGATTAAACAAACTCGATGCCAATCAAAACGTTTGTTCTTCTTTTTCCCCAAATTAGAATCGATAAGAGAATCGATAAAGAATCGAATCGTTCAACAATATCGATAATGGAATCGGAATCATAAAAATCCTATCAATTCCCATAGCTACACAACAGTATCTTGAACATGAGCATCTTTGGGAGAGGAAAAAAATGATGCAGCACTTGAATTGGATCATGTCCATCACACAGCAGCATAACAGGCCGCTTGTCGCTGGTGTTCGTTAGAGGGTTGGCTTCACAGTCTGGATCAATAACGCTCCTGTGAATAGAAATTCTGCTGTTCTCGCTTCACTCTCCCATGTGTACTTTCTGAAAATATGTAGGCTACTTAGTACTGTAGATAGAGGCACACCCAACAGAAAATTACTCGGGTGACGACTCAGGATGGTGCATCTCAAATGAATTGTTAAATGGGTTTACTCGTGAGATGGGCAGCAATCAACCCATGTGATATCAGACAGTTAGGAAACAAAGTGGCCATTATATGAATTAATACATGTGATAGCGAAAACAGTCATGTTTATACCTTATGCTTTTACTAATTTCCCCTTCTCTTATATAGAAAAAATACTGTATTTAAGTGTGAGACAACGTAACTTTACACTGCAATATCAAAAAATAATGTCTAAACATAGATATAACTCTGTGACAGAACATTTATTGTGATTGAATACAGTACATTGAAATTCATGTCGTCCAGTGTGTATTTGCAGAAACTGGCTCAGGTGGAGCAAGCCTAACCTGACAAATTGGCAGCGCCATCTTGTGGTTGAACGGTGTGTCACATCCTTACGCTCTTAACGGATCCTTAAAGGGAAAGGCACTGCTTTTTCTAAAGCAGGGCTAATCGATGAATAACAATCAATGACTCTACTTCACACTACATCCTTACACAAACACACAATTCAAATCATGTCTGCAGTTGCTTTGTATTTTTATTACATTTTTTTAAAAGCCATAACAGCGAGAATCAAATATAGCAATGCCGCCCCCTTGGAAAACAAATGTGTGAGCTTCATACCACCTCCATTCATATTAAACATTTTATGGCTTTATTCTAGCTTTTCATCTCTTGACTGACACATAGGGATGGAGGGTGCTGAGGGGGCACGCCGCAGTCAAACAAGCAGAACCAAACAGCAGCAGAGGACAGAATACATCATATTAGCACTACGAGCAGAAAAAACAAAGCAAACAAACAAAAAACAAATAAATTCTTATACGCATGCATGCTTGTCGCAGTTGAGAAATGATATGGTCAGGTGACCAAATTACAAAAATGTTGCTGTTGTCGGTCGGGTTCATCTTCTATAGAAGCACAGCTTACATTAACAGAAGAACATATTGAGAGCTATGTGCTGCACGTCTCTCCAAGTGGTGACTATACTGTAGTCTTGGGATTATTTTTTCCATTTTTTAAATAAGTCACTATTCTATATTTTTTTCCATATAAATATCTTATTCCGTTACATATGAATTGTGTACGAATATTGTAAATACATCTTTCTTTGTAACATGTTTTCTTAAGTCTTAGTACTGTGTTTTTTATTTTTTTTGTCTGTTTTTTTTATTGAATGTGTTAATATCTTTAACATGCATTTGTCTCCCAGTTAAAGAGACGGTGTGTGTTATGATGTTTGGGCCTCCCCACGAAGGCCTAACAGTGCAGGGGGGTAGTGGACCCCCTACCCCCTCTCTTCCTCAGGACGGTTACCGGGCAAACTACAAGCTGCTGCCTAATTAAGAAAAAAAAAAAAAAAAAAACGACATTGGCTGTTACTGAAAGGGGCGGGTTAGAGAATGACAACTCAGCGCCCATTGGATGCAAGCAGCCTTTTTTTTTTTGTGATTATCCTAACAAAACTCTCTGTCACGATAGACATTTTTTTTTTATTCAAAATAAGATCTCAATATACATGTTTTCTCTCTTTTTTGACTATGTACAGAAGTGCAAAAATTCAACCTTTATCACCTTGGGAGCTCTCCCCGCCCTCCTCCATTTTGTTTGCAATTGGCTGAGTGAGCGAGGACTTCCTGTCACGGGACACCCACTGAGGAAAAAAAAAAAAGTGCAGCTTGTTTTCCCAAAATGGCCCAATTTCCAAGGAGAGTAAAAATATCCAAACAATAGATATTATTAACTGAAATGGATACAGTAGAAAATAACATATCTAAAACACCCAAGAACAATATTTTTTTTAATATATATTTTTAAATTAAATGACGAGTTACAAACCTTACAATCATTAAAATACTAAACAGTTGTCGCCGGCGACAATCGCAGTGGCGACAACTCGGCCTCTCCGTTCTATTATGACTGTTAGGTACTCATAGGAAATGTCTTTGCTCATTGAACACAAGAGATTAGAGGATTGAACACTAATATGCATATTGTCTATATGCATAACATAAAAAATACTAACAATACCATCTAAAATCAAAACATACACATAATTTCAGGGGGGAATTAGTGAAAATGCAAATACATTCAAACACACCTTACAATACCGATAAATAGAACTCAAGAGAATTAAAATGTATATTGGCATGGCACGGATCAGGCTTCCGAATGGCATGGTGCATTATGCTGACCCGATGGTTCAGTCTAAGGCTTTAGATGAGGGATACAATCATAACCTGTGTTTGTTATTTTGTCACTTTCAATGCGCTATCGTCCATGAACTACCAACTAGTGAACCGATTAATTAAAACGAGATTTATTCGGGTTACACACATATCCATTTTCTACTCATTATAAGAAAGAACTCAAGATTACCAACAAATCACACCACACACTATGAAATACGGAATCTCACGACAATCTTGAGTTTTTTTTGTTTTTTTTTTTCTTTTTGCCCAAATGAATTACCAGGAGTGGTAGTACAGCGAATGACCTGTGACAGACTGCATGTTGGTGCAAAAATACGTAGAAATGAAAAATTCTCGGCTTAATGTCAGTTTGTCTGGTAACTAAACTGCGATTTCAAACTTCAATGTGTCATTTTTAGTGCCTTGAATAAAACTTGAGACAAGAACTCAACAGAGTTAGATGCTCCCTCATTGGCTGTTGCCACAGAGTCGATGGATCGGCCAAAACGCTGCTGGCCACACACAAATACACTTACAGAATGACTGTCCATTTTAATTATTTAATTTTAGCGTGTGCGATTGTCAGCCATTGCCATCTTCCAACCGGAAGATCTTTAGGGTAATCTTTGAAATACAGTGGTATGAAAAAGTAGGCTATCTGAACCTTCTGGAATTTCTCATATTTCTGCATAAAATCACCATCAAATGTGATGTGATTTTTGTCAAAATCACACAGATGAAAAGACAGTGTCTGCTTTAACTGAAACCACACAAATATTTATCGGTTTTCATATTTTAATGAGGATAGAATGCAAACAATGACATAAGGGGGAAAAATAAGTAAGTGAACCATCAAATTTAATATTTTGGGCCCCCACCTTTGGCAGCAATAACTTCAGACGGTTCCTGTAGCTGCAGATCAGTCTGGCTAATCTGGACTAATCTTGGCCCATTCTTCTCCACAAAACTGCTGTAGTTCAGTCAGATTCCTGGGATGTCTGGCATGAATCGCTGTCTTTACGTCATGCCACAGCATCTCAATGGGGTTCAAGTCTGGACTTTGACTTGACCACTACAGAACGTGTATTTTGTTTTTCTGAAACCATTCTGAAGTTGATTTACTTTTATGTTTTGGATCATTGTCTTGTTGCAGCATCCAACCTCTAAGGTGGAAAAGCGCTATATAAGTATAACACCATTTACCATTTTTAGCTTCAACTGTCTGAGATACGGCCTTAGGTTTTCCTGCAAAACATCATGATAAACTTTTAAATGTATTCTTCTATTAATGACTGCAAGTTGTCCAGGCCCTGAGGCGGCAAAACAGCCCCAAATCATGATGCCCCCTCCACCCTGCTTCACGGTGGGAATGAGGTGTTGATGTTGATGAGCTGTTCCATTTTTCCTCCACACATGACGTTGTGTGTCACGCCCAACATTTCCACTTTGGTTTCATCAGTCCACAAAATATTTAGACAAAACTTATGTGGAGTGTCCAAGTGCCTTTTTGTGAACAGCAAACAAGCAACAATGTTTTTTTAGACAGCCAGCAGTGGTTTCCTCTGTGGAGTCCTCCCATGAACACCATTCTTGGCCATAATTTTACATATACAGTGGCAAATAATTATTTAGTCAACCACCAATTGTGCAAGATCTCCTACTTGAAAAGATTAGAGAGGCCTGTAATTGTCAACATGGGTAAACCTCAACCATGAGAGACACAATGTGGAAAAAAAAACAGAAAATCACATTGTTTGATTATTAAAGAATTTATTTCCAAATTAGAGTGGAAAATAAACACCAAAGAGCTGTCGAAGGACACCAGAGACAAAATTGTAGACCTGCACCAGGCTGGGAAGACTGAATCTGCAATAGGTAAAACGCTTGTTGTAAAGAAATCAACTGTGGGAGCAGTTATTAGAAAATGAAAGACATACAAGACCACTGATAATCTCCCTTGATCTGGGGCTCCATGCAAGATCTGGCCCCGTGGCGTCAAAATGATTAGAAGAACGGTGAGCAAAAATCCCAGAACCACACGGGGGGACCCAGTGAATGACCTACAGAGAGCTGGGACCAAAGTAACAAAGACTACTATCAGTAACACGATGCGCCGCCAGGGACTTAAATCCTGCACTGCCAGACGTGTCCCCCTGCTGAAGAAAGTACACGTCCAGGCCTGTCTGCCGTTCGCTAGAGAGCATTTGGATGATCCAGAAGAGGACTGGGAGAATGTGTTATGGTCAGATGAAACCAAAATACAACTTTTTGGTAGAAACACAGGGTCTCGTGTTTGGAGGAGAAAGAATACTGAATTGCATCCGAAGAACACCATACCCACTGTGAAGCATGGGGGGCAGAAACATCATGCTTTGGGGCTGTTTTTCTGCAAAGGGACCAGGATGACTGATCTGTGTAAATGAAAGAATGAATGGGGCCATGTATCGAGAGATTCTGAATGAAAATCTCCTTCCATCAGCAAGGGCATTGAAGATGAGACGTGGCTGGGTCTTTCAGCATGACAATGATCCCAAACATACAGCCAGGGCAACAAAGGAGTGGCTTCGTAAGAATCATTTCAAGGTCCTGGAGTGGCCTAGCCAGTCTCCAGAGCTCAACCCCATAGAAAATCTGCGGAGGGAGTTGAAAGTCCGTGTTGCCCAACAGAGTTCGCAGAGGGTTCACTTACTTATTTTTCCCCCCTTCTGTCATTGTTTACAAGTTATCCTCATTAAAATGTGAAAACCTATAAATGTTTGGGTGGTTGTAGTTAAAGCAGACACTGTTTTTACATCTGTGTGAGTTTGACAAAGATCAGATCATATTTGATGGTGATTTTATGCAGAAATGAGAGAAATTCCAAAAGGTTCAGATACGTTTTCATACCACTGTACATCAGCTGATTGGCCATTACTAACTTTTGAGCAGGGAAAAAGCAAACATTAGTTTTGGTTGTTGATATGTGTGTATCCCGTGTACGTCAACCCACTAAAACAGCAACATATAAAAACTTTGGCTAAAAATCCAAAATGTTGGAAAAACAAATACTTTTCAACACCACATCTACACTGAAAACTTGTCAAAACAAAAAACTTACAACAAATTACATGACCGCCAGCAGTTGTCATGGCAACTGGACACTAATTCTACATCTTTGTTGAACTTTTCATCTAAGATTGAAGGATTTTGTATTCGCAATGATGGCTCGTGATGATGGACAAAAGGCGAGTCTTGAAACCTTAAAGGGAAAGCCGATTGCTTTGCTTGACACAGTACCATTGGCATAATAGCACAATTATGGCCTTTTAAGTTGGTTTATAGTAACATAAAACCTCAGAGAAACAGTCTGATTTTTCATCTCCTTCAACTGAAATATAAGGTGCACCTTTCTGTAAACATATGAAAGACAACTAATGAACAAACGTACAAAAGACAACACGATTCCTCCACCACCTCGATGGACACAGCACATCGTCTTATTTGCTTCACATTCAAAGTGTGCCCGGTGAATAAAGGTAAACGCGCCTTTCCCTTCACTAAGAGGAGGAAGAAGGTGCTCTTGTAATGGATGTGGTGTGCGTGAAATGCCTGGAGAAAACTCCGCAAATTCTCTCGGTTGCCTGCTGAATCGCTGGTCTTTGTTCTCCAGTTCCACCTAGAGCAAAAGTCAGAAGCAATATACGTCCAATTGTAAAACATCTTAACTGGATGACCGAACATGCACGTTTTCAGTATTATCTGTCAATTACTGTATGTATGGTGGTACATTCCCCAAGATACAAAATTAATTTGCTTCGTAGTGACCCTCGTATCGTGGTTTTTTTTTGTTTTGTTTTTTGGTATATTGAATCGCGTTTTACGTGTAAACCGCATAATTCGTTCAAACCTCTACTAAAACTACCACATAAAATTTGCTGTCATGTCCTCTGATTGCATGGTTTTATTTTTAATGAATTGTCTCCACCTAATGGCACTTTAGTGTAGCTAGTTTGCTAGGCTCATTCTACAGACGTTATCACATGACTACTTAAGCTCATAGCACACAACACAGAGTGCTAAAAGATGACCTAATTTAGGCAGCCATTGCTTGTTGTTATATCTCGCTGTTCGTGCCTTGGTAGAGCATGGCTTGTAAGTTATTCTTTTGTTTCATATACATGAGCATTGTGTAGCACATTGTGGTGTGTATATTCCGTTTGTTTACAGTTTATAGTCAAACGTAGTTGTGGTGGTAAGAGTTACTAGTCCATTTCTCAGCCTGCAGTGGGATTACCCATGGGGCCACGGGATGTTACATACAAGAGAGTGTACTCTGCACTGCGCGACTGGTAGAGTGAAAACAAAACTTGTTCAATATACGTTTGTGCAAGATTTTAACGCTTCGTCTGAGACAACACAGTAGCTACATTATTGCATTGCTGTGAGTGGAAATTATCTGTTACAGTACCCATTATCTTTCATGCAATAACTAATTCTTCGTAAAATGAAGCGAAGAAAAGCTGTGAAAATTTTTTCGTAAAATTAATTTTTCGTGTGCCGAAGCTTTCGTATCTCGAGGTACCACCGTATAACGTAATTAAAACTAGAGGAGTACAAGTAAGAAGATTGCCGCCTAAGTAACCAAATTCAAAGCATCACTATATTTATGACCTTTGTGACCTTTGGTCATTTCGGTTCTCATCATATCAGCTACCCTGGAAGTTCGAGTTAAATAGGTTAATTCAGTATCAAGTTATCGCAAAATTCCTTTTCTGATCTCGGCGACCCTTGACCTCACTAGCCAAAAATGTAATCACCGTTTTCTTTTCACATTACGAACATATCCCATGGCGAAGCTTTTTTGGAATGTGTTGCAGCCACAACATTCTAGTTCATACTTAATTGCTAAAAACAATAACGTTTATCTGTTTGAACATTGAATATCTAGTCTTTGTAGTCTATTCAATTAAAATATTGGATGAATATGATTTGTATTATTTGTCTTCTGTCTTTATTCGTGTTTAACACAACGTTGCAACTTAGTTGTAATTAGGGATGTATTTTAATATGAAGAAATTTGAAAGAAAGAAAGTTGTCAGTACATACTGCAGTGATTGAGGCTTCTACATCTGGGTCACGTATTTGTGACTATTCAGGTGATCCGCAGATATTATCGGAATCTGAAAGAAAAGAGTGAAAACATGACTGAAGCCGAGAAACTGATTATATACAGTATATAAGTACCATAAATACAACATGAAGGTTACCAATGATATAAGCAATCATACAAGCTGAGAAGTTTAGCCTCATGCTTTCATTCACAATTCATTAAGGTGCACACAAACATACACACAAACACATGACAACCAATTGAAGAAAAGAAGAGCAAACCTGATTGGCAGAGGCGGTTGCAAAGGGAACACTTGTGGCAGATGTGGTGGCTGCAGACACAGTGGCTGGAGTAGCACCGTGCATCATGGGTACTTGGGAAGGGAAAAATCACACAAACACACACAGGCGTTTGAAAAGCTCATCAGAAGCATTTTTTGCATGCCGCCTCAAAAAATGACCGGGAAAGATGAGTGATGGGGACATCTTTACTGCGGATCTTGCGATTCGGCGTGGGCACAATGTATGTGCTTTTCTAGTTTAGCCCATAAGCCCATCAACCTAAGTCTGTCATTTGTGTATGCTAGGTACACACTCTAGGTGGAACACTCTAAAAATGTGGGTGCTTCATGTCAATTCTATCTGTTCTATTCCGGTCACTGAAATAACTTACAATATTTTCCGCACTATAAGGTGCACCGGATTATAATGCGCACCGTTGGCTTTTCAGAAGATTGAGGGCTTTTAGGTGCACCTTATAGTGCAGAAAATACGTTACTACTTCTTCGTTTAAGTGACTGTAGTTAATCAATCGCTCTGGGAATGTGAAATAATTTATGCCATCCATTCTTAGGGAACCCCAAAAGAGTCCTAATAACACAAAAATAAAATAAAATAAATAAATCAACATTTTGAAATAAATGCCATTTTGATAAACGACAGAGAAATTATGTAATATGGACCTTAAATTAATTAAGAAATTCCCCTCCGTGAGTCATCACCTTATCGTGGTGGAGGGGTTTGCGAGTCCCAATGATCCTAGGAGCTATGTTGTCAGGGTCATCCATGGCAAACAGGTCCTAGGTGAGGGGCCAGACTAAGCATGGCTCAGAATGACCCCTTATGACGAGTAAAATAAATTGAGTCAGGTTTCCCTTGCCCGGACGCGGGTTACCGGGGCCACCGTCTGGAGCCAGGCCTGGAGTTGGGGCTCGAAGGCAAGCATCTGGTGGCCAGGCCTGTCCCCATGGGGCCCGGCCGGGCACAGCCTGAAAGGGCAACGTGGGTTCCCCTTCCCATGGGCTCACCACCTGTGGGATGGGCCAAAGGGGTCGGGTGCGATTGACAGCACACAATTGTGCTGGAAAATGACATTATGAAAGAAAAAGGCCATTGCGGAAAATGACATTATGAAATTAAAAGTGTATTTCACAAAGTATTTTTTTCATCTTGTAAAATCTTTTCCATAACAATAATATTACCTTGTTTTAATGACGTTATAACATAATTTGTTTTATTTATCAAAATGGAATATATTTAAAAATGTTGTTTTTATTTATTTAATTATGAGTGACTATTTGGAGGTCCATATGTTCTCACTGCCACTGCAAAAAAACATGATTTCTTCATGGACATTTCAGACGCCTCATAAATGAATTTTTTGTGGCTCATTTGTGATTTGTTTGTGAAGCATGTATATTCATCATTGTGTTTGTAACACTTGGAATAGTATCTGACCACACATGTACATTGTTATTTGAAGTAATAATAGTTCCAAAGTATAATAAAGTGAAATTCCCTTATGTTTAAAGCCAGACAGCATGAGGTGTTAGCAAGCTTGGAATACATTGGGAAAAAAAAAAAAAAACCCTGCAACATGCATTAGGTGACAGTCAGACCTGCAGCCGAACCTTAAAAGTGATTCACACGACTAAAGATGGTCTTACACTAAATGGGAATTTGGCTTTTTAATGATTCTTACGCAAAAACAAGGGTGCTCGGGCCATGTCGAGCGCGTTCGACTATGCAACCCACCAGTTGCTAACAAGAACGTTAAGAAGTAATTTGATGTCATATTTGATCAGTTTAGAAATTGCGGGTGGCTGTGCCATTCACCTCCATGGAACGCGTTGGACAGCTACCGTGACATGAAGCGAAACAAGCACTGGCAATTAAAAATGAATGAAAACCCCCATATTTCGATAGGGATTACAGCGATCGAGCATTTCCCAGAAATTATTAATTTAACATACGGAGCATGTGTCATTCTGTTCCTGTTTATTTTATAGTATTATCATGTTGTGCCCGACTCACAATCTAGCGTGCGGCACCCCAGATTCTCTAACTCTTGTAGTGGAATCATGTTTTCATTCTCTGGTACGACAATCTGTGATTATTATCGTGTAATCTTTCATGCTATCATATTTCAATACCCAGAAAATTGTGTAGTGTGAAGCCACCTTAAGTGTAAATTAATCGTTAAAAAATATATCCTGTACCCTTAATCAAAAGTTGTGAGACTCTTTCTAAATGGTGAAAAGTCTCTTAGGATCGCTTGTGTGTATATACACTGCTGGACAAAAGTACTGGCACCCCTACTGCAGTTCTGTTGATAATGCTCAATTTCTCCCAGAAAATGATTGCAATTAAAATGCTTTGGTAGTAATATCTTCATTTATTTTACTTGCAATGAGAGAATGGGAAAAAAAATAAATCATTATCATTTTACACAAAACTCGGACTAAAGTATTGGCACCCTTTGAAAAATCATGTGATGCTTCTTTAATTTGTGTAATTAACAGTACCTGTTACTTGCCTGTGGCACATAACAGGTGGTGGCAATAACTAAATCACATTTTCAGCCAGTTAAAATGGATTAAAGTTGACTCAACCTCTGTCCTGTTTCATTGTGTGTACCACATTGAGCATGGAGAAAAGAAAGAAGACTAAAGACCTGTCTGAAGGCTTGAGAAGCAAAATTGTGAGGAAGCATAGGCAATCTCAAGACTACACGTCCATCTCCAAAGACCTGAATGTTCCTGTGTCTACCGTGCGCAGTGTCATCAATAAGTGTAAAGCCAATGGCGCTGTGGCTAACCTCTGTAGATGTGGACGGAAAATAATAATTGACGAGAGATTTCAATGAAAGATTAAGCAGATGGTGGATAAAGAACCTCGACTAACATCCAAGCAAGTTCAAGCTGTCCTGCAGTCCGAGGGTACAACAGTGTCAACCCGTACTATCAGTCTGCGTCAGAATGAAAAGGGACTCTATGGTAGAATACCCAGTAAGACCCCACTTCTGACCCAGAGACATGAAAAAAGCCAGGCTGGTGTTTGCCAAAACTTACCTGAGAAAGTCAAAAACGTTTTGGAAAAATGTTCTCTGTTCAGATGAGACAAAAGTAGAGCTTTTTGGGAAAAGGCTTCAACATAGAGTTTACAGGAAAAAAAAAAAACGAGGCATTAAAAAAACACGGTCCCCACAGTCAAACATGGCGAAGGTTGCCTGATGTTTTAGGGTTGCTTTGCTGCCTCTGGCACTGGACTACTTAACCGTGTGCATGGCATTATAAAGTCTGAAAACTACCAACAAATTTTGCAGCATAAGGTAGGGCCCAGTGTGAGAAAGCTGGGTCTCCCTCAGAGGTCATGGGTCTTTCGGCAGGACAATGACCCAAAACACACTTCAAAAAGCACTAGAAAATGGTGTGAGAGAAAGCACTGGAGACTTCTAAAGTGGCCAGCAATGAGCCCAGACCTGAATCTCATAGAACACCTGTGGAGAGAGCCGAAAATGGCAGTTTGGAGAAGGCATCCTTCAAATCTTAGAGACCTGGAGCAGTTGGCCAAAGAAGAATGGTCTAAAATTCCAGCAGAGCATTGTAAGAAACTAATTGATGGATACCGGAAGTAGTTGTTATTTTGTCTAAAGATTGTGCTACCAAGTATTAGGCTGAGGGTGCCAATACTTTTGTCCGGTTTTATGTAAAATAATACTGATTTTTTTTTTTTCTCTTTTGTGTTTTTTCATTGCTAGCAAAATAAATGAAGATATTACTAACAAAGCATTTGTAATTGCAATCATTTTCTGGGAGAAATTAAGCATTATCTGACAGAATTGCAGGGGTGCCAATACTTTAGCCAGCAGTGTATGATTGAACAGTTGAAGGTGTGTGTGCTGTCTCACATGTTGTGTAGGCTTTACATAAAAATGTACAACAGTAGAACTGATAAGGAAAGCTGGCACCTACCAACACTTGTTGCAGGCGTCATGCACAATATCGAGCCTGCCCATCATGCATTGCAACAGGAATTGGAGTGGAAAGGGAGGGGAACAAAAAAAAATGAAGAAAAGTCATTTATAAAAATCAGACATGATTGATTTTCATCTGGATGAGAACACATAGCTACATAACATGTACTCTTTATTAGAAAAGAATATGAAACGTGTTGATTTTTTTGTACTGGGAATAAAAACTCTATTCTAAATTCTAAAAAATCTCAATTAAAAACAGGCCTTTTTTTCTCTGTTTCGTGATTGGTTTTATCGGTTAACGTTGATCGAGTGGAAATGTCAACTAAAAAGCGCAATAGTGATTGAGAAACAAGGCTTGCACAATGCAGACACAGTATCAATACTCATTGTGTTTGCATAATGGATCCAGACTGTGACTGTGATGTATTGTTACAGCTCAATTCCCATAGTGTCCTTTGATCATTCACACACAACTCAAATGTCATTTCATGTCAAGCTCTGATTGCACATCCAAGTACATTTTAGTTTTGTTCAGAATACATTTTTGGGGCATTTCTATGATTAAAAAGCTAATAAAGGTGCCCGAAAAAAACTAATTTATACGGTTATACACTACCTTGGAGTACCTCAAATATATATTTTGTTCACAAGTTCCCCTACAAACACATTTCAAATAAAACATTACTCAATATTTTTAAGGTCCCCTTTACTTTGGGTGAGGCACTACCTAAAATGTGGATCTGGACATACTGTTGTTGTTTTTATTCCAAAAGAATATGTTATCACCTTATTGACAAAGCTAATGCTAATATTTATGGGATCACAAATTAAGTGTCGTGTATCAATTAGTGAAAAAGTAGCTTTCCATATGACTTGGCAGCCAGCAGACATGCAAAAAGGGCAATGCTTGTGTGTCAGGACTCACCCGACGGGATGAAGGCAGCCTGCTGCTGGAATTGCATGTTGGCTAGGGCCTGTTGGTACTGGAATACACCGGTGTTGAACATTGTGGTGGCACCGTTGGCTTTTTCAAGTGCGGGTCTCTTTGGTAAAGGGGGCAGGACGGGAGGGAGCCCCTGATGAGGGGAATGAGAGCGGCCATAACGGACGACATGTTCGGGGCAGAGGGGGAAAGGATAAAGTTAGAGGATGTAACGACAGAAACAATGTCAACACTATCATTAAGGTTAAGGATCTTATCCTGACAACGACAAAAAAAGCATCTGCTGGATTGATATATAGCAGGACCACTAAAACACGTGAAGAAAGCTTCATTGAATCACCATGAAACTAGAATACGCTCTCATACACAGTAAAACGTCTCAAATGTTGCAAGACTACAACCCTACACACAAATACTACATTCTACAAGCGTTCTAGACTGAGTAGGTGATGAATTGACATTTAGGCTAGGTTCACACTGCAGGTCTTAATGCACAATTCCGATTTTTTTGTCATATCTGTTTTTTTGGTGTGTCAGTTCAGACTGCCTTTGTCCTTTGAGCCCGTTCAAGGATTACGCATGCAAACTAATTCACAGTCCGACACCTGCTAGGCAAACTGAGGCATGCGCTAGGCAAAATATACTGTATGTGCATGACGGACACATTAGCCTGATGTGTGTGCGTCAGTTTGCCCCAACTTGGCCATGTAAGCAATACTGACATATTGCTCATTTGGCGCACAGTAAGAAACCGAGCATCAGGCTTATCCTTTTCTTAATTGTATTTTTTATGACTGTGGTCAAGCCCGCCACTTGCGTAGTTAAAGTAAGACGCTAACGCTAAAGAACAGCTACATTGCTGCCATCTTGCGTGCCGCTCTTGCTCTTTGCTGACATAATTGCTGCATGAATTCCGATTTGGGAGACTTGACAGTCCAGACCACCGCTACATTGGAAAAATGTGGCCCAGATCGGATTTAAACCACATACAAAGGTGACCCAGATTGGATTTGCAATGTTTCACTTTTATGCGACTTGTCCCGTTCAGACAGTCAAGTTCGACTCGAGTCAGAAAAACATTAAAAAATTGGATTCGTGCATTAAGACCTGCCATATGAACCTAGTCTTAGATGCATGTATAATTATTTATTTACTCTTGATTTTTTCAAAATAACTAATAAATTGCTATTTGCCACTGTTCTAATACAGAATGTGATGTGAGTAGTTTAAGATAATATATTCACTCATATCGTGGCCACAGGCATCTTCAAGCATATAGGAATACGAAGCGTTTATTGGGATGCAGGCATTAATTAGGCTTTTTAAACAATACATTATTGTCATTATTATTATTAAGCAGTACTGTGGAAACTATTTTCACAATTTGACATGACACATGGCGTTGTCAAAAAAGGTCATCACAGCCACTAGTGTATTTATCACAGTGGCACCTGATGAATGACATTTATTTGACTGTATGCCAAAACTTATATGGGACTTTTATATATAATCAGAGGCAGCCCAATTATTTGTTTTTCATTTGGTCTTCAGCATAATTTTCATTAAAAAAAAAATCACTCGTCAATGTCACGGTCCTAAAAGTAGAAAATATATGTTATGATCTGATTTTGAGTCATGAAATGGAATGGAACAAATTCAGGTGTCTGAGATCATATAATTGACGTTTGTGGCATACAGCCAATTAGAGTGAAGGCCACTATCTGAGGAAATTATTTCAATGTCGTCAGTTCATCAGCCCAGGGAAAATAAACAACTACTGCAGGAGACAACAATCACATGCCAGGCCAAGAGGTGAAAGGTCATAGGTACCAGGTCAAAAGCTGGGTCGAAGGGCCGCTTCGGTGATTTGACAGCTGACTGAGTCTTAATTAGCAGGCAGCGAGCACATAATGTCAATGGGCCAATGGTTCAAGCGCATTAACATAAACCAGCAAGCGGCGGGTGCATCATGGGGGGGCAGGCAGCAGTGCATTGTGGGTCGGTGTGGAAAAACATAAAACAAAACAAAACAAAAAAAAAACAATCATTGAAATGTAGTTAACAACAAGACCAGAACATGCAAATTGTTACAGGGATTTTAGCATAGAGAGATAAAATAACCTTTAGCAAACTACATTTACAGAATGGATTGTTTTGAACCACTCAAACTAATTGTTGCTCACATTGTGAGTGCTTGATTTATTAATCTATAACTGCTTTCTGTGAACTATGGCTTTTTGAGAGGCGGTTTCCGTGTTAATGTCTAGTTAGATGTCATGGTATACAGTATGTGATACTCACAAATTCAAAAGTAGTAGACAGTCTAGCATAACATTGTATCTGATTGACATGCCCTTTAAATAATTAACTTAGCAAGGATGCCCACCATGGCCGCAGCGGCCGCTGCCTGGTTAACTTGATGTTGGGCCGCTTTGATTTTGGCCTGTAGGTGAGCTGGCGGGTGGAAGTACTTGCACTTCTCCCGAGAGCAGCGGCCCTTGATGTAGTCCATGCACACTGTGACTGTGTTATCGTTGGTGTCTATCATGGTGCTGTCGGACGGATGTGCGAAGCGACAGTCGTTCTCGCCACGGGTGCAGTTGCCCCTCTGGTATTCCCGACAGACCTATGGCACAAACATGCATGGTATGATGTACTTTGTCTAATTTGTCTTAATAGATGGATTAGTGATTAAAAAAAAATCTCATTTTATTCATTGACCGACACCCCCCCCTCCCCCCCAGGCTTCCACTTTGGATGGTACCCAAAGTAATGGGACAATTTCCATTCACGCATCTATCCATTATCTGTACTGCTTGTCCTCACTTGGATTGCAGGTGTGCTTAAATCTATACCGTCTGAATTTGGCAGGAAGCATGTTCACCCTGAACTTGCCCCCAACAGATTCCAGTACACATATAGAAAAACAAACATCCACACTAACATGAAAGCCAGGTTAGAGTCCTTACATACTGTAACCTTCAAAGCAAGGGTGTAGGTTTGGTCTCAACATTGGTAGGGACGCTATAACAGCATAACGTGCATGTGCACTTTTTGCTACGGACATAATAAGACCAAACAGATCGGGTACATTTCTCAAAAATAGCTGGTTCCTTCAGTGCCTTGCAAAAGTATTCGGCCCCCTTGAATCTTGCAACCTTTCGCCACATTTCAGGCTTCAAACATGAAGATATGAAATTTAATTTTTTTGTCAAGAATCAACAACAAGTGGGACACAATCGTGAAGTGGAACAACATTTATTGGATAATTTAAACTTTTTTAACAAATAAAAAACTGAAAAGTGGGGCGTGCAATATTATTCAGCCCCTTTACTTTCAGTGCAGCAAACTCACTCCAGAAGTTCAGTGAGGATCTCTGAATGATCCAATGTTGTCCTAAATGGCCGATAATGATAAATAGAATCCACCTGTGTGTAATCAAGTCTCCGTATAAATGCACCTGCTCTGTGATAGTCTCAGGGTTCTGTTTAAAGTGCAGAGAGCATTATGAAAACCAAGGAACACACCAGGCAGGTCCGAGATACTGTTGTGGAGAAGTTTAAAGCCGGATTTGGATACAAAAAGATTTCCCAAGTTTTAAACATCTCAAGGAGCACTGTGCAAGCCATCATATTGAAATGGAAGGAGCATCAGACCACTGCAAATCTACCAAGAGCCGGCCGTCCTTCCAAACTTTCTTCTCAAACAAGGGGAAAACTGATCAGAGACGCAGCCAAGAGACCCATGATCACTCTGGATGAACTGCAGAGATCTACAGCTGAGGTGGGAGAGTCTGTCCATAGGACAACAATCAGTCGTACACTGCACAAATCTGGCCTTTATGGAAGAGTGGCAAGAAGAAAGCCATTTCTCAAAGATATCCATAAAAAGTCTCGTTTAAAGTTTGCCACAAGCCACCTGGGAGACACACCAAACATGTGGAAGAAGGTGCTCTGGTCAGATGAAACCAAAATTGAACTTTTTGGCCACAATGCAAAACGATATGTTTGGCGTAAAAGCAACACAGCTCATCACCCTGAACACACCATCCCCACTGTCAAACATGGTGGTGGCAGCATCATGGTTTGGGCCTGCTTTTCTTCAGCAGGGACAGGGAAGATGGTTAAAATTGACGGGAAGATGGATGCAGCCAAATACAGGAACATTCTGGAAGAAAACCTGTTGGTATCTGCACAAGACCTGAGACTGGGACGGAGATTTATCTTCCAACAGGACAATGATCCAAAACATAAAGCCAAATCTACAATGGAATGGTTAAAAAATAAACGTATCCAGGTGTTAGAATGGCCAAGTCAAAGTCCAGACCTGAATCCAATCGAGAATCTGTGGAAAGAGCTGAAGACTGCTGTTCACAAACACTCTCCATCCAACCTCACTGAGCTCGAGCTGTTTTGCAAGGAAGAATGGGCAAGAATGTCAGTCTCTCGATGTGCAAAACTGATAGAAACATACCCCAAGCGACTTGCAGCTGTAATTGGAGCAAAAGGTGGCGCTACAAAGTATTAACGCAAGGGGGCCGAATAATATTGCACATCCCACTTTTCAGTTTTTTATTTGTTAAAAAAGTTTAAATTATCCAATAAATTTTGTTCCACTTCATGATTGTGTCCCACTTGTTGTTGATTCTTGACAAAAAATTAAAATTTTGTATCTTTATGTTTGAAGCCTGAAATGTGGCGAAAGGTTGCAAGATTCAAGGGGGCCGAAGACACCTCTCTAAGCAGCTTTCTACTTGAGTTTTACAGGTTAGCAAGTTCAAACAGTTTAATTTTATGCTAACTCTAATGTAGGCCGGACTTTCAGGAGCAAAATTAGTGGGGTGTTCCCCACCTCCACAACATTGACGTCTTTTTATATTACTTACAGTGGCTGCTGCTGGCCGAAAAAATATCCCTCTTCTTCAAAGGGGGCGGAGGAGGCAGCATATTCACACATACAGTGGGGCAAATAAGTATCTAGTCAACCATTAATTGTGCAAGTTCTCCCACTTGAAAATATTAGAAAGGCCTGTAATTTTCAACATGGGTAAACCTCAACCATGAGAGACAGAATGTGGAAAAAAACCCAGAAAATCACATTGTTTGATTTTTAAAGAATTTATCTGCAAATCATGGTAGAAAATAAGTATTTGGTCGATACCAAAAGTTCATCTCAATACTTTGTTATGTACCCTTCGTTGGCAATAACGGAGGCCAAACGTTTTCTGTAACTCTTCACAAGCTATTCGCACACTGTTCCTGGTATTTTGGCCCATTCCGCCATGCAGATCTCCTCTAGAGCAGTGATGTTTTGGGCTGTCGTTGGGCCACACGGACTTTCAACTTCCTCCTCACCGCGTGGCGTCAAAATGATGACAAAAAGGGTGAGCAAAAATCCCAGAACCACATGGGGGACCTAGTGAATGACCTACAGAGAGCTGGGACCACAGTAACAACAGTATGAGTAACACAATGCGCCGCCAGGGACTCAAATCCTGCACTGCCAGACATGTCCCTCTGCTGAAGAAAGTACACGTCCAGGGCCGTCTGTGGTTCGCTAGAGAGCATTTGGATGATCCAGAAGAGGACTGGGAGAATGTGTTATGGTCAGATAAAACCAAAACAGAACTTTTTGGTAGAAACACAGGTTCTCGTGTTTGTCGGTAAAAGAATACTGAATTGCACCATACCCACTGTGAAGCATGGAGGTGGAAATATCATGCTTTGGGGCTGTTTTTCTGCAAAGGGACCAGGGCGACTGATCTGTGTAAAGGAAAGAATGAATGGGGCCACGTATCCAGAGATTTTGAGTGAAAATCTCCTTCCATCAGCAAGGGCATTGAAGATAAGACGTGGCTTAGTGTTTCAGCATGACAATGATCCCAAACACACTGCCAGGGCAACAAAGGACTGGCTTCGAAAGAAGCATTTCAAGGTCCTGGAGTGGCCTAGCCAGTCTCCAGATCTCAACCCCATAGAAAATCTGTGGAGGGAGTTGAAAGTCCGTGTTGCCCTACGACAGCCCCAAAACATTACTGCTCTAGAGGAGATCTGCATGGAGGAATGGGCCAAAATACCAGCAACAGTGTGTGAAAAGCTTGTGAAGAGTTACAGAAAACGTTTGGCCTCCGTTATTGCCAACAAAGAGTACATAACAAAGTATTGGGATGAACTTTTGGTATTGACCAAATACTTATTTTCCACCATGATTTGCAAATAAATTATTTAAAAATCAAACAATGTGATTTTCTGTTTTTTTTTTTTCACATTCTGTCTCTTATGGTTGAGGTTTAACCATGTTGACAATTACAGGCCTTTCTAATATTTTCAAGTGGAAGAACTTGCACAATAGGGAATGGGACGTACTACGTCACTGTTTGGACGCGCCTCCATGCTGGCAATATGATTTACTTCCGGTTCGGCAGAGTCAATGCGGATTGTAACGTGTGGTAGTGCTAAGCTAACTCCTTCGGTGTTTTAGAAAGAAAATATGGGCGTTTATTGTTGCGTTACCGGGTGCAGCAGCGTCTCCCACAGACAAAAAGGGGTTAGGAAAAATGGACTCACTTTTCACCGTTTTCCTGCATGGAGGACCAAATATCAGATCACGAAGGTACTACGGATGGCTGGATTGCAGCGGTTCGTCGGAAAAGCATTTCTTATGATCATATTTCTGCTGGAAAGAGTATTCCCCTCATCTCTACTCTTGTAAGTTGAACGATTTATCCGTTTTGGTTTCAATACGTTTTTTTTTTGTGTGTTTTTTTACTGTTGTGTAAATCTGCCTCGGTAGCAATGCTAACCTACTCCTCCTCCTCACCTACCTGTTGTGTTACTAGGAAAACCTGCATATGAAATGCTGACAACACATCCCGATTGGTCACCATATCTCTTCTTGGGTTATTCTGAGGTCAAGCGCACCACATCGGAGCGTTATGAGAGGTTGGAAAGGCGAAGAGTGCACGCTGAAACTTCAGTTTGCTCTGCTCTTACAAACACGATCCCAAGTGTTGTTGTGAAAAGTCAATAAAATATGAATACCAAAACATGACTTGAACAACTTCTTGACAAACTGTAACTGCTTGTTGTTTACTTCAGGTCTTCATAATAAACAGGTGTAATAATTACAAAGTCAGGTGACTTAATTTTGTTATTCTATTTGGAATATGCATTGACAATGTGTGGACAGTGTTGTAGACAAGAACTGGGACTGATAAGTTGCAATAGATTTATTTCAAGTAATGCAACTTCTCCAATACAGTATTTGAGCTGACAGTTTAAAATCTTTAAATTAGTGCAAACAAGGCCCACCCTCTGACGGGGTCAGCAAATATTATATAATTATAAGTAATATATACAAGTTTAACATAAATGTGTCTTTGTCAAAGCAGTTTAAAAACTATTTACTGGCCTTGGGTAAATTGCCAGACAGAATAAATATGTGGTTTAAAGTTCTTGCATTTCCATTTTAAGTATTGCAAGTACTAGTCTCCAACACAGTATTTGAACTGACAGTTTAAAATCCTTTTAGTACAAAATGGCCCACACTCTGGCAGGGGGCAGCAAATATTATAATACATAATACATTATAATAAGCTATATACTATATAAATACAAGATCACAACAAAACCTGTATTTTTCAAAGCAGTTAAAAAACATCCAGTGGCCTTAGGTAAATAAACGTGTATAAATATGTACTTTACAGTTCTTGCATTTCTATTTTAGGTATTGCAACTTTTCCAACACTATTTGAATTGACAGTCTAAAGTCTACATTAGTGCAAATAAGAATATTATAAATTAAAAATAATAATAGAATATATAAATTCAACATTACAATGAAAAGTGATTAAAAAAAACAACGTCACTGGCCATAGTTAAATAGCCAGGCAGAATAAATATGTGCATTACAGTTCTTGCATTTTCACAAGTTAAAAGCCCGCAGTTCATCGACGAGAAGGGCAGACCCAGATGGCGTCTGCAGCAGGGGCTTGTTTG
Organism: Corythoichthys intestinalis; assembly: GCF_030265065.1. Classification (NCBI taxonomy): domain Eukaryota; kingdom Metazoa; phylum Chordata; class Actinopteri; order Syngnathiformes; family Syngnathidae; genus Corythoichthys; species Corythoichthys intestinalis. Next base: position 27,339,308 of record NC_080400.1, on the reverse strand, counting down.
AGTCCGACACAGGACAAATGGAACCACTCCATTGAACAAATTTTCTTTGTCAAATGATCCAAGAAGAGAGATGGTGACCAATCGGGATGTGTTGTCAGCAGGTTTACCTAGGAACACAACAGGTAGGTGAGTCGTAGTAGGCGAGCATTGCTACCGAGGCAGATTTACACAACGGTGTAAAAAAAGAAAAACGTATTGAAACCAAAAGTGGATAAATCGTTCAACTTACAAGAGTAGAGATGACAGGAACACACTCTCATTCCAGCAGAAATATGATCATAAGAAATGCTTTTCCGACGAACCGCTGCAATCCAGCCATCCGTCGTACCTTCGTGATCTGATATTTGGTCCTCCATGCAGGAAAACGGTGAAAAGTGAGTCCATTTTTCCTAACCCCTTTTTGTCTGTGGGAGACGCTGCTGCACCCGGTAACGCAACAATAAACGCCCATATTTTCTTTCTAAAACACCGAAGGAGTTAGCTTAGCACTACCACACGTTACAATCTGCATTGACTCTGCCGAACCGGAAGTAAATCATATTGCCAGCATGGAGGCGCGTCCAAACAGTGACGTAGTACGTCCCATTCCCTATTAGTGGTTGACTAAATATTTATTTGTCCCACTGTATGTCTGTCCGAATTGTGTGAATGTGAGAGTTCTAGTCATCAGCCAATCAAATGTTCTTTTGAGGGGAAAAAAAAATGGACCGGCACATTCAGCAAATGAAAATGGGTAAATGTAAGTCTGAACATAATGAAAGTAATTCAATTAATAATGGTAGGGTGAATTCTATCCCTACAACAAATGGGAAGACAATCTAAATTACCTATCTGACTGAAATCTTTATATAATGCAAATAAGGTTGCTTAAAGTTGGCGGGGACAATTTGAACATGCTGAAAAGTTGTGTTATGTCGCTACCGTCCCTATGCTACCGTCCCTATGCAAACCTACGCCCTTGCTTCAAAGCATGATTTTGGAATGTGGGAGGAAACCACAGTATTTCTACAAGAGTATTAGAACCCACAACTGCAGAACTGTAAACCTTTGGAGTCGTTTACATGGTTATGGTTGTAACGGATTATTATTATTTTTTTAATATTTCATATTACCTACAGGGAAGACTATAGATTTTAGTGTTAAAATTGGTCAAGTCTGGATCTCAGACATTAGATTTCATCTAGCAAGGCTCTACTACAACTATCTTTATTTCCTGCTTGTTTTGGGGTATTTTCCCTTCAGTTTTGTCAAAAGCAAGTGAACTGCATGCTCAATGGGGTTCAGGTCAGGTGACTGACATCGCCATTGAATAACATTTCAGTTTTACACCTTGTTAACATTTTGGTTGTTCCTGGCATCCACATTTTAGCTGTAGCGACAGCATGACAGAACATGACAAACACGTGTGACGAACGTGGAAAATGTTGTCATTCATCTCTGAGTGGACAACTATTCACACATCTCACACACATCTTGCTTGCATCTCTTGCTTTTAGGGATTAAAAGAAAAACTTGAGAACGGCCATGCAAGCACAGGGGAAACATGCAATCTATGAGGCAGAGGTGCCCTCTAACGTACAATTCCAAGAAAGATAATTAAAAAATACCCACAAAAAATGCAAAGTCGCAGCCGTCAGTAATCCACAGCTTCATTTACTTCAGCATTTGATGAATTAATTAATCCGCCTTGCCTGTTCACATGCTGATGATCACTTCAGGCAGACAGAGACAATCAATCTAATTGAAGGGTGAACGCATTACTCTGGATTGATAGGCAGAACAGAGCGTGACTGCCGCTTGTTTTAAGGCACTCATCAATCACGGTGCGTCGAACCGTTATTCAAATCAGCCGTGTTGCTGTTTCTCGGAGGGACGATAGAGAGCAGCAAATGGTTGCAAAAAGCGAAGGCTTTGCTGCTTGGTTAGGCCCATGGGAAATATGAGAACTTCGGGAGAGGGGCCTGACATTGACATATTTACCAAAACACACACACGTACACACACGGTTAAGACAGGTATAAAATGAGATTTTTTCCCCCCTTTAGAATAACATTTTGACACTTTTAAGAGGAGCCCAATAACTTATCGTCTCTGCTCGAGCTCAGGCTGCTTCTGCTGAGTCTCAATCGCACTAAAACAGATTTAATATCATAACACCCTGTGTGTATATCCTTTTTCTCCTCTTTGCCTGTTTATCGGCCTTGCTGTCTGCACACATAAAGCGATTTGTGCAAAAACTGTCTGTCGCCATGACAGCTAATCATCTGCAAACACCAATCAGCACTTGGGTTCAGGACGGCACCTAACTCTTTAAATATATACACATAACACACATTCATCCCTTCCCATCGTCACAACTGGCCTTATAGAGAAAAAAGAGGCCACCTTGTTGTCAGGCAGATGTTGGCAAGGTGGGCGATGGAGGGAGGAAGGGAGGGAGGGAAAACGTGGGAGTAGATGATGGATTCGGAGTAAAGGACGGCGAGATCGGGATCAAGGAGACCAGAGAGCAAGAGAGAGAGAGAGACAGCGTATGGTTGGTTAGACAAAAAGAGAGATTCCGAAAAAAAGAGTGACTCAGAAAAAAAGAGTAAGACCAAATTGGAGCAATTTGATGTTCCCTGTAGCCTGCGTGGACCGGCATGTCTCCCTTAACAGTGCTTAATCATGCATTAGAGTGAGCCGTAACCCGCCCAGAGTGCTTAGGTGGGGAAGCAAATGAAGGGCCCGTTAATCATATTTGCGTCCCCATGGTAACCGTCGTTCTCGGCCATTTGCATCAGGCGCGCTTGCAGGTAAAAAAGCAACATGTGAGTTTGTGAGAGTCGGGAAACACCGCTCTGGGGCAACACTTCAGGGAAGACAGGCAGAAAGAGTAAGATGGAATGTTTGGGAAAATCATTTTTACAGAGTGGCTTGTCTTCTAAAATAGAATTTCTTAGTGACTGAGGGAAATTGTGTGTAACGTATCTGCCAACTGCAGTGCGTGATACTCCACTGAATTCCAGCTCTGTTTATTTTGAACGGTACAGAAGCAAGTGAAATATGTCTACCTCCTAGGATAATTCTAGCGAAGTCTGTTTCTAATGAATCCATCCATCCATCCATCCATGCATCCAACACTTAATCCGGGGTTGGGTCGTGAGGGTGAAGCTTTAGTAGGGAAGCCCAGACTTCCCTCTCCCCAGCAACTTCAACTAACTCTTCCGGCAGCATCCCAAGGCGTTCCCAGGCCAGCCAAGAGACATAGCCTCTCCTGTCCTGGGAGGCTCAACACCTCTCCAGGGTGGCATCCAGGAGGCATTCGTACCAGATGCCCCAGCCACCTCAGCTGGCTCCTCTCAATGTGGAGGAGTAACGGCTCGACCGTGAGTCCCTCCCATCACATGTCTTAATTTTTTTATATATGTTGGATTATTTATGTACAACAGAAAACATTCTTATCATATCAAGCAGGGGCGTAACTGGGGGGGGGTGGGGTGTCAGTGCCCACCCATGGACACGCTCTGCTGTCCACCCAAAGAAAACTGGATGTAGTACTAACGGCAGTCTGGGCACCGCGTATGGTATTTCATTCATTCCTATGTGTTCTAAGTTTTAACTTTTGCATTGTTACCTTCTCTTTCACCTTAAAAATGAAATGAAGGTTTTGTTACTACACATTTACGCATATTTTTTTTTTTTTTCTCTTTTTTTTCTTCTACATTTTAGCAAAGTTTTCACCAGTGTTCACCTGGCTGTTGGGTTTGGTGAGTTTTGAAGCATTCTGAGGGGGTCAAAGTAGGGCTCAAAGCATGACAAAGAATGACTGCTGGGGGGCGCTACATAGTGTATTTGGAATTTGTCTTTACACGGTATCAAAGATTGCACCTGTCTTGATCTGCCTGCGGATTTTGGTGAATTTTGAACCATTCAAAGGGGGTCAAATTGAGCTGAAAGGGGCTGCGGAACAAAGAATAACTATAATGATAATAATAAAACCGAGGAACTACAATAGGTTACCTAAAAAAAACATTGTCACCTGCATGTCCATACTGTTCAGTTATGGATGTGTTGTAAGTCAAATAAAATCAAATCAACTTTTGTGTGTTTAGATCAAATCACAACACCAGATATCTGAAGGAGAAACCAAAACATGTTTTAACGTGCAGTAGCCCTATGCTGGATTTCCACCTACTTGAGCTTTGTAGTTTTTTTTTTTTTTTTTTGCACCCCCCCCCCCCCCCCCCCCCCCCAAGTAAGACTAATGCCCACCAACACCTGGCATCCTGGTAACACCACTGAAACAAATGTTTTTTACCTCATATACTTATTGTTTTTCAAAAATTAAAACCAAAAACTAAAAATTCAAAACATGATGACCACAGGTAGGTCATATTTTGCACCCCAAATAAGGAAGAAAAAACCTTTTATACACATTCACACACACATTCAAATAGCTTGCAAAGACAAACATGAAAAATACTTCTGTATATAGAAAACGTAATTACATTCCCAGATTTCTTTAGAGTGTTTATACAAAGTACACATGGTATTCGTCACACAGAGTTAAATTAAAGCAATATTCGATTTTCATACAAGTCCCAAACTGTTTTGATACCCTTGATTTTCATAATTTCAAATGTTACTAGTTGTCAAAGAAATTGCTGATGCTATAACAGCTAACTAAAAATTCATTTCAGCTAGTATGACGTCTGAGGGTTATTTAGTTACTAGTACAAGTACAGTTACTGCAAGATGAGATTTGGATAAAAAAAATATATACAAATATAGGAACAATAACAATGTTTTGTTTTCTTTCTTTAATGTTCGTTTCCGCTGTCATATGGTTGTGATTATTTTGTTTATTTATTATTTTGTGTTTTTGTGAATTAGAACAGTGTAATAAATTATAAAAATTGCAATAAACAAACAAAACAGTCATGTTCTAAAAATGACTGTATTGTTTAAATGAATCTTATAATAAAATGTTGAAATAACCACCACAAAACATACAAAAAAAATATTTAATATTTACACTACTCATAATAAAAACATTAAAGATGTTTTAACCTAAAATTTAACATGACAATAAATAAACTGAAATTGAAACCACCAAAATAAATGTACAAGTTTATTGTTTGTTAATTAAAATACTAATAATATCTTTATATTAGTATTGATTCCTACATATCATGGTAATCCTCAAAAGTTTAGTCAACTGGATTCTTCCCTTTATTGGAATTTATTATTCTTCAAGTTTTAAATAGAATGCATTCCCTAATAACAAGAGATACAAAAAATACTATTATTCATTAATATGCGATAAAATTAAACACTTTGAAAGCAAGAAAATGTATTATGAGTCATCAACCTGGCCAGACAATGCTATTCCTGGATAATCAGTTTGTCTGGATTCGACTGAAAACGCAAACAATAGGAGAACGAGAGGATTTGAATACCACGTTTTTATGAGAATGCCATTAGCCGGTGTTCTTTTTTTTTTTGTTGTCTCCAGCGTGACACTTGACTCTGCAATGAAATCTAATGCCTGCTCAGTCTTCTGTATCTGATAGTGCTTCTCAGCCTCCTTCCTTGATGACCACAACAGGTCTCCAAATGGATTTTTTTCTTAGCCCCACCCTGTCTGTCCCACCATCTATTCTGTCCTGTCACCAATCCAATCCCCCCGCTCTGCGTGTCGTCTGCCAGGCGACTTCCTCATCCCCCCTGCCGTCATCAATTACCTGACCGCCCACTGTTACATGTTAAATGCAACCATCCTAACTTTGTCGCCCACCTCCTGCCTGCATCCCAACGATTAGCTCGTTATTCTTTCGTCGTTGTTTCCCGGGTGGGGCTGCATAATGGATGAGATTGAGCTACAGTCAAATTAATGATTAGCTGCGCACAGCTAGACGAGCAGCGCTCATCATGTGACTGAATGGTTTCATGGAAGAAGGAAAGATTCCTTACAAGTTTCACTGTCATTCTGGGAAAGTGGGGCTGAGCTAATGTGTGCACAGAACTACTCTTATTAATGTCTCTTCCTCTTTGCTCAAGTCTGGGTAATGACCATATTATGGTAATGGTGTAGTCTACAGTACACAAACTGTGTATTGGATACATAATTAAAGTCTACATACAGACACTGTTTGAGGGAAGGGTCTTCAATATTCAGACACATCCCACAATTCAAATGCTAATCGCTTTGCCGGGCTGTGAAATAATGTTCAATGCCTGCTGTGTTTACCAGAGTTTTGCTCTAAACAGATAGACATGATTAAATCATGATTTAAAATCTCCATAATACATGCCTCTGTGCGTCTCACCTCCAGTCTATCCGTCCTCATCAGTTTCTGCGCCGCTGTGGTGACTGGGACAGGGACAGTGGTGTTGCTGGTGAGCAGTACCGGAGCGCTGGGCAGAATCTCGGCGGGCATCAGGCCGGGCGAAACCGGGCCGAGGTAAGGGTTAAACGCCGCAGCCGCGCCACCGTTGCCGTTGGTTGCCAGACCGGACGAGACTGAGAACATGGGCTGAAATGAAAGAGTGAGTCAAATTGAGGTTCATTTTTTTCTAATCACTGACAAAGTTGAAAAATTCAGGTTTTTCCATATTTGTAGAGCAAATATAAAATTTATTGGCTTTAACATACCTGTCAACCCGAGGCCGTTGGCAATCTTACAAATAGTGACATATGCCCTTACAAATGGTGACAAATATTACAACATTTTATATAGCGTGCAATATGAAACAAGAATAAAACTCAATTTTTAAAATATACAGTGGGGCAAATAAGTATTTAGTCAACCACTAATTTTGCAAGTTCTCCCACTTGAAAATATTAGAGAGGCCTGTAATTGTCAACATGGGTAAACCTCAACCATGAGAGACAGAATGTGGAAAAAAAAAAAAAGAAAATCGCACCGTTTGATTTTTAAAGAATTTATTTGCAAATCATGGTGGAAAATAAGCATTTGGTCTATACCAAAAGTTCATCTCAATACTTTGTTTTGTACCCTTTGGTGGCAATAATGGAGGCCAAACGTTTTCTGTAACTCTTCACAAGGTTTCACACACTGTTGCTGGTATTTTGGCCCATTCCTCCATGCAGATCTCCTCTACAGCAGTCATGTTTTGGGGGTGTCATTGGGCAACACGGACTTTCAACTCCCTCCTCACCCCGTGGCGTCAAAATGATAACAAGAACGGGGAGCAAAAATCCCAGAACCACACGGGGGGACCTAGTGAATGACCTACAGAGATCTGGGACCACAGTAACAAAGGCTACTATCAGTAACACAATGCGCCGCCAGGGACTCAAATCCTGCACTGCCAGATGTGTCCCCCTGCTGAAGAAAGTACACGTCCAGGCCTGTCTGCAGTTCGCTCGAGAGCATTTGGATGATCCAGAAGAGGACTGGGAGAATGTGTTATGGTCAGATGAAACCAAAATAGAACTTTTTGGTAGAAACACAGGTTCTCTTGTTTGGAGGAAAAATAATACTGAATTGCACCATACCCACTGTGAAGCATGGGGGTGGAAACATCATGCTTCGGGGCTGTTTTTCTGCGAAGGGACCAGGACGACTGATCTGTGTAAAGGAAAGAATGAATAGGGCCATGTATCGAGAGGTTTTGAGTGAAAATCTCCTTCCATCAGCAAGGGCATTGAGACGTGGCTGGGTCTTTCAGCATGACAATGATCCCAAACACACAGCCAGGGCAACAAAGGAGTGGCTTTGTAAGAATCATTTCAAGGTCCTGGAGTGGCCTAGCCAGTCTCCAGGTCTCAATCCCCTATAGAAAATCTGCGGAGGGATTTGAAAGTCCGTGTTGCCCATCGACGAGTTACAGAAAACGTTTGGCCTCCGTTATTGCCAACAAAGGGTACATAACAAAGTATTGAGATGAACTCTTGGTATTGACCAAATAATTATTTTCCACCATGATTTGCAAATAAATTATTTAATCATCAAACAATGTGATTTTCTGTTTTTTTTTTTCACATTCTGTCTCTCATGGTTGAGGTTTAACCATGTTGACAATTACAGGCCTTTCTAATATTTTCAAGTGGGAGAACTTGCACAACTAGTGGTTGACTAAATACTTATTTGCCTCACTGTATGAATTTATTGGTAATATTGTCAAATATAACCTGGTGCAATCAAAGAACAATCAATATCTTCAGCTACATCATGATTACTAAAATTTAACAATGACTTTTGTTATAATATTATGTAGCGCTTTTGGCACTTTCAATCATGTCTTTTAATGGCTGCACTTCATGGCACTTCAGCTTGCTCTTCAGTTTGACTTGAAGGTAGTTCGTTAGTGTGTCCAATTATAAATTAAAAAGGTCAATTGATAAAATTAACTTACCGATGCAATGTTTGAGCCAGGGAACGTTTCTTTTGCCAATTCTGAGAAGTGATCAGCAATAGTTGCAGGCAAATTGTGTTTGGCAACAAATTGGCAGAATAAAATCTCTGCTTTCGCCACTTTTTATTTTGCAGACTTCATCTTTATGACCAGTGTTCTTAATCTTACTTTAAAAAAGTAATTAATTACAGTTACAAATTACCCCTCCCAAAAAGTAATTGAGTTAGTAACTCAGTTACCTCAATGTAAGAGTAATTACTTTTTCATTTTTCAAAAAAACAAACAAACAAACAAACAAACAAACAAACAAACAAACAAACAAACAAAAAAAAACAAAACAAAACAAAAAAACAAAAAACAAAAACCATAGTAACATTTTCTATGTTTTGGAAGTCATTTAATGTTGTGAATCAACTGTTAAAGTTGTTATAATTGGTACAGTTTTTGCATTAGTACCCTTCTGTCTACTTTTGACATGTGAAAGTTTTAAAACTTTTTTATCATTTAAAGATAGATTCAAGTAAAGGATTTTGCCGATTTAGGAGTATTTTAGTTAAAAAGTACTTAGGTCCGCTAGGATGGAGCCTTTTTGAGAAGCCGAGTGTCATTTTACCTGCAGTTCTATATGCATGTGATATCTAGTGTAGCATCAAGTGGGCGTAGATTGTAGGCTGTCGGCTACAGTCAGGAAATATTGGAGCCACCTAGCCTAGCATCACGTTTCCAACAGCGTCACAACACTCTTCCCTCCTTTACACTCTCGCTCTTCTCTCACCGTGTCTCTGACTTTTCTCGTGTCATTCAACCAACGTAGTAACACATAGTAACGCACATTGTCTCGTTGCCGAAACGGTGACAAAATCCAAACGGAAGGAAAAAAAAACAATGCACGAAAAACGTACAGATTTTGAACGTACGGTGTACACATTTAAAAATCAGTGCTCACTTGTACAAATTTCGTCGAAACCATAACACTTAATAGGTATGCTTTAATCTTATTAAGATAGATCCTACTTCTTTATTGTTAAATATACAATGCTTCCCCATTCCCTCTTATACCGTCATAAACAAGAAGACGTCTCGTTATTTAAAATGTTTCTTTTCAGTCTGTGTTTTTAGTAGGGCTGTCAAAATTATCGCGTTAATGGGCGGTAATTAATTTTTTAAATGAATCACGTTAAAATATTTGACGCAATTAACGCACATGCCCCGCTCAAACAGATTAAAGTGACAGCAGTGTAATGTCCGTTTGTTACTTGTTTTTTTGGTGTTTGGTGTCTGCTGGCGCTTGGGCCCAAATGATTTTATGAGTTTCAGCACAATGAGTGAGCATGGTGTAATTATTGACATCAACAATGGCGAGCTACTAGTTTATTTTTTGATTGAAAATTTTACAAATGTTATTAAAATGAAAACATTAAGAGGGGTTTTTCTATAACTTGTACTAACATTTATCTTTTAAGAACTAAGAGTCTTTCTATCCATGGGTCGCTTTAACAGAATGTTAATGTTAATGCCATCTTGTTGATTTATTGTTATAATAAACAAATACAGTACTTATATACAGTATGATGAATGTATATATCCGTCTTGTGTTTTTCCATTCCAACAATAATTTACAGAAAAATATGGCATATTTTATAGATGGTTTGAATTGCGATTAATTACGATTAATTAATTTTTAAGCTGTAATTAACTCGATTAAAATTTGTAACCATTTGACAGCCCTAGTTTTTAGTAAAAAATAAAATAAAACAGTGAAAGCAGCTCACAGCGGACGGAATATGAAAAGGAAAAAAAAAACGTTTTTTCTATCATTGATATGATGCTGCAAGTTTTGCCTGCACGTTAGTGACCTGAACCCCAGTCTAAGAGTCGTCCCTTGAGATCCTGCCAACAGGACACAATGAGTAATAGAGCAGTGGCGGCAGCCAGGGCCTGAGCCGCTACAAAGCCCCTTGCTGCTCTCATTAAATCAAGAGAAATGGCATGAAATCTGTAGTATTTCCAGCGCTGCCTTCAAGAGTATCTGGAGAATTAAATCTTATCACAAGGTGCACTTGAAAAGTGGATTTGCACCCCTCAAGGTGCTCTGATATCAAGCCACGGCTCAAGGTTTGGCCCGAGCAGACGTGATGTCATTGAAATGAATCTCAGTCATGTGGCTTCATCAGTGCATGATGTCATCCGCTAAATATTTTTAAAACCCTGCTCGCAGCCATTTCTGGAATATCATTTTACCGTGATGTTTTGCTAACATTTTGAACATGCTTTCATGCAGTTAAATGAAATTCATTCACTGTTATCGTTCCACTTGACACCACTACATAGATGTGTGACAGTAATCATCATTTAGATCACTCAAATCAAGATCAAAAATATTTATATAAACATTACATTTAACATGCAAACGCTTTGAGGGATCATCAAAGTGAGGTTGCCATGTTTTTTTCTTTCACAAATGAAGAAAGATCAAAAGGATCTGAAGTCGCGGTCTACACCCAATTAAACAAATCTTCACGATTGATTTAACATGTTTACCATATGGATAATTAACTTGAATACAATTATGACTGATATCATGAAGGCTGTTAAGAGCTAGGGACTAAATAGTGCATGAAATAATGAACAAGGGACCCAGTAAATGAGTGAGAGTTGGTTAATTAAGTCATTGAGTAAGTCAAGTCAAGCGAAGATATGTGTCAGTGAGTAAGTAAGTCTGAGTGAGGCAGTACGTGGGTTCATAAATGAACTAGCTCTCTGCGCGCTCTGTCCTCTACTGTCATGAAAATCGAAAATAGTGTTTTAGTTGTGGAACGAACGAATACTGGTATGGTACTTTTCAAGAATATGTAGGGCAAGGGTGGCCAAGTCCGGTCCTCGAGAACCCATATTCAGCTTGTTTTCCATGTCTCCCTCCTTTAACACACCTGAATCAAATGATCAGCTCATCAGCAAGCGCTGCAGAAGCCTGATAACGATCCCGATGATTTGATTCAGGTGTGTTGAGGAGGGAGACCTGGAACACAAGTAGGAGTGCAACGGTTTGTGGTTCAAAGCTGAACCGTACGGTTTGCCCTGTACGGTTCAATACGCCTTTATGAGCCGCGCCTTTTCAGTTTTGCAATTAATTTATTCCGAACGCTTGTGGAATGAATTGGTCGCACTCTGTGTGCGACGTGAAGCACAGCTGTGGAGAAATTCCCGCCGCAAGTAAATGTCCAATCGCTGTCAAGCACCTGTGTAATAGAAGCCGAGTAACGCCCTCTCTCGCTTACGAGCGAAGTGAAACAAGAAAGAAAACAAAAAGCTATGGCGAGCGGAGGAGTGGAGAGACCGAATTTTGAGGAAGCACTGGCTTCTTTCAAATCTGCGGTGTGGCAACATTTCGGTTTCCCCGTGGACTACAATGTGGTGGGAGAGAAAATAGGAGGGAGAGAAAATATTGAAGAAAAAAAAAAAACAATTTGTAAGCATTGCTTAGCGCTTGTTCCCTATGCTAATGGCAACACTTATAACATGACTCCAGCACCTCAGCCGGCATCACCCACAGATATCACTTTCTCAGAGCAGGACAACCCCGGAGATGACACCAGTGAAAACACACGGCGGGCTTCGTTAATTTATTTGCAACGCTTGACCGCGGACATATTTCTCCAACAACGTATTCCCCAACATTTATGAAATGGCACGCAAAGCCATCGAAGATGACTTCGCTAAAGCACATAGTTTCGCCGTGACAACTGATAGTTGGACGTCCTGTGCTACAGAGTGCTACTACCTAACTGTGACGTTCCACTATAATTCAAAACTGTCAAGTTGTACGGTCTCGGCGTAATTTGTACAAGTGAGCACTGATTTTTAAAATGTGTACGCCGTATGTTACGTTCAAATTCTGTACGTTTTTCATGCATTATGTTTTTTTTCCTCCGTTCATTAATACGTTGGTTGAATAACGCAAGAAAAGTCAGAGGCACGGAGAGGGAAGAGTGTTTGTTGTGACGCTGTAGCAAACGCGATGCTAGGCTAGGTGGCTCCAATATTTCCTGACTGTAGCCGACAGCCTACAACCTACGCCTAGATATCTCATGCATATAGAACTACATGCGAAATGAAAGACTCGGTAGCATTAGTAAACAGCCGCCATTTTAGAGCAGTAAACTTCTCAGAAAGGCTCTGTTGTAGTGAACCTTCCTAATGAACCCAAGGTACTTTTTATCTAAAATACTCCTAAATTGGCAAAATCTTGACTTGAGTCTATCTTTAAATGATGAAACAGTTTTAAAATGTTCACATGTCAAAAGCAGACAGAAGGGAACTAATGCAAAAACGGGAGCAATTTTATCAACTTTAACGGTTGATTCAGAACATTAAATGACCTCCAAACATAGCAAAGGTTACTATGTTTTTTGTTTTTTTTGTTTTAATGAAAAAAAAAAACATGAAAGGTAACACCAGTTACTTTGCCAAGTAACTTTTTTACTACTGTGTGTGTATTTCAGTCGTCAGTCACTAAACTAGCCAAAGAGCTAAGAGGCATTTTAACAGTCGAACATGTTTACATTTTAAATGTTACTTCATTTTCTTAAAAGCAAAATAAAGGCAGTTTAAAAAAAAAAAATGCAAAAAGCAAACCGAAACCGAACCGCAACCGTGATCCCAAAACGGAGGTTCAAACCGAACCGTGGGCTAACTGAACCGTTGCACCCCTAAACAAACACAAGCCGGATAGGGGCTCTCAAGGACCGGAGTCGGGCACCCCTGATGACGCATTCCCCCACCTCTCCTGTTTTCTGACCAATGAGCTGACATCTCATTGGTCGAGGTACTGTGGGTTGCCATTATGATACCAGAAGACAACATCGATTGTGGGAGATAAGAGGTTTGAGTGAAGCTTGAGTAAAAAGCGTGTTGAAAATGATGATAATTTGTTATCTTGTTCTTGTCTCTGTACTCTATTTATGCTATTTATGTTATTTTTGTGTGTTGCGTCAATTTCATTTGCATTTTCACATTATATTTGGAGTGATCATTTCTGAAATTGTTATTGCTGTGGGGACTCTGAACACACCTCAGTATATGTTTGCACTTTTAAAAATGTATTAAAAATACATTGCCAATAATTATTGTTCTTCAATGTGCTTATATTACTCAAATATGTACCTCTGATTATGATTATATTACAATTACTGTATTAATTAAAAAAAAAAAAAAAAAAAAAAAAAAAAAAAAAAAAAAAAAACTTTTCACGTACAAAAAAATTTATCAAAAGGTGACTTTTATCCGGCTGGTCGGCTCTACTAATGAAGTGTCCCTTATTTTTATTTTCAGGGAGTTGGCAACCCTAGCAGCAGTTAACCTTACTGTATAGTTTGGCTATTGTTGGGCTGCTACTGAGGTGTGTTAACACCCAAGTAATGGCGGGCACCACCAGAGAGCAACATCCGTAAATCTCCACTCGGCTTAGTCTATACCCATGAATTTGACGTCCGCACGAGCATTTTGGCGTCATTTGATGGCCTATTGAATAGATTTTGAGATCGTGAGTTGACAAGTTAAAATGAATGAACCTCCCCATGTTTCTACGACATAACAGCGATAGGGAATTTTCCAGAAATGTTGAACTCCTCCTTTACCGTATTGAGCATGTGCAGTTGTACTATCATGTCTGCAGACATCACACAACAAAAACTTTATAATTATTATTGTAATACCTGGAAATATGGGTGTATGCCTTTAACTGAGCCTACTGGCACAACAAGTCTGATGAAAACAGAAGAGAGAGGAAGAGTATCTAATATGTATTTGGGTTTTATTAAATTGGCACACGTTTCTGCAAATATCTGCACACATCAAAAATGCATTTAAGAAGTGTAGTATTAAGAAAAAGAAATTTAAAAGTGACCTTTTAACAAGTTTAACAAATACAAGTTAAATCTCTCAACATTATGCCTTCATTGTCTTTGAAACATGACTACATGGCAGAAGAAACAGTCTATTCTGATAAAAAACATGACGCCCTGTGCTATGTGGTAATTCATAATCGTACCTCCGTGAGTTCTATAGTTGCCATATTGTTTCATTTTTGATACCATAATTCCTTTATTGTTTTTTTTCCCAGGTTTATTATGTATTTATCTGTTTTTATTGTCTTTTATAGCTTTTTTATTCCTTATGTTATGTTGGTATCCATGGCACACCAAAATAGGAATTTTATTTGCACAGGGGATGAGGGGAAGCATGTTTACCAACTGTTTTATATGATTAAAAATAAAATCTTAAATCCGTTCACAGCCTTTAATTGGCCCAAAGCTAACGTAAGAAGGAATATTCCTATAAAATATTATGTTTGTTTTATATGTTTCCTGTCCTCTTATGTTGGTATGCATTTTTTTAAATTACATGGCGTAATTTATTGGTAATTATTGTGCATGCCCCCAAGCAATGACTCACAGATCCTCAGGGTTCCCCGGACCCCAATGTGAGAAGCCCCGCAATATACAGTGGCATGACGCTGGAGAAAGTAAAGCTTTTAAAGCCACAGCAGGCAGACTAGAAGCAGACAAATCCTCAAAAGAACAGTGTTGTCGCACTTTTTGCCACTTTGTACACAACAAAGGTGTGTTTGCTCAACTTTGTAGCGCTGTTTCTCCTCCCTCTGTCATCTATCGCCTTCACTTGACCCGCCTGTCTTCTTTCATTCTCTAGCCGTTTATCTCTTGTCGCCTCGCTCTCATGTGTTCTGCCTTCTCTGTCTCCACTATCCTCCCTTTTCTCTCGCGGTGACACAAACAGAAAGGGAAGGCTCGGCAGCCCCACAGAGATCTATCGCCTCTTTAAACCCTTTCATGGTTTCCTGTGTTCCTCTCTAAAGGGGCTTTCCACTTGATGCCGGTGATAAGCTATTGGATAGGTGAGCATTTGTGTGCAATCAGCTATTTTGGATCGTGCGAGTCTTACTTAACCCTTTATAGTTTATAGGGCTAAGTCATTTAACTCTAGACGTACAATTCATTTTGACTGGGACTCCCAGTCAAAATGAATTGTACGTCTCCCAGTCTGGGAGAGGCATCTAGTGCTGTCAATGACACTGTAAAAAAGAGCATTCACAGCCAGTCCTTACATGAATTGGATGTCAATGGCAGGCAATGAGTTAATCATGAGCTCTTATTTATTTATTTATTTATTTTAAAACTTAGCTTCATTTATATAATTTGTAATTAAAAAAAAAAAAGTGAAAAAAAGACATTAAATATTCTCTCAATATTTTTAATGGCTTAAAAAAGATAAAACAGCTATTATTCTCTTTATTTAAAATATGATTCATTTTTATTATATTTGTCATTAAAAAAAAACATACAAGTGGGCTTTTAAAAATGTTATTTGTTATTTATGCTCTTTTATTTATTATTTATCAACCTTAGAGTATGATACTGGGCCATAGATGTGCACAGATAAACGCCAGGTGGTGCTCAAGCACTGGCCCTTGCCCTCTTAACTGAGCATGTTCCCTTATCAAGGTTATCAAGTCATGATTGTTATTATGTTAGTAATGCTTGTGCCCCCCAAGCGGCTCAAACTTAATAACTGTTAGAGCGCCCTCTGTTCTGACACACGCCCTCCTGTGCCAGGCGTGCCCATCATTTGTCAACGAGAACGCGGCGCGCGGACATGAAGACGGCACATTAATTTCAGCAGGAGCAGCACTGTACAATAACTGCCATCCACACTCTCACCTCTCCCTCGCCTGCAGCCCCTACGCAGAGGTAACATGTAATGAGTCAAATCTTGAGTGTATTTGTGTGCCCCCCTAAACCTCAGATGCTTAACTATTTGTCTCGTAACGTAGCCTTTGTGTCTGTGCTACGCTCTAAATTAGTTCCGCCTGTTAAGCAAGCTAGGCTAGCCGCTCGCCATAAATCAGTTAATAGTTGGAACTTGGTGACCAGCACACAACCAGGGTCGGTAGGAAAAATGAATGAAACTGTATATTATAGCTCAATATTTACTTGTGTGTTTGCAAGTTTAATACCAGTGCTGCTACTTAGGGAGAATGTTACTGCTCAACAAAAAGAATCCAAATAAATACACACAAAAATTATATTGTAATACAACCGTCTGGCCATACTCTGATTAAAAAGTGTTTCTCTAACATGTAATTATTATTGAGACCTTGGAGTCACTTGCTCTATAAGGGGTTAAATATTCTAATTAAAGTTTGATCTTTCAAACAAGCCCAAAGTGTCAATATAAAACAGTTTCTGATATACTTTCATCAAAATACCAAAAGGATCAGGGAATATAACCAATTTTACGAATTCTATGTAACAATAGCTCGTTATTAGAGTCTATGTATGTGTATAGGTACTATATACAGTATGTCCCCTTTAAATTTGATTAGTGTCAACGGTCTGACAGTTCTCATTGACCATTCATCATATTGAAATGAGAAAGAGAATTTCAATGTGTGTGCGGGTTTTATATGTGGGTGTGTCTATAGTGGGGTGAGGCTGTCTGAAGCCAAATATTAAAGTGCAAGCACTCCCTGCTTTTAATGAGGACATTTTGTCCCCAAAGAGTCAGAACAGCTGCCGAAGAAATGATTGCACTCTGTTCAGGGTCATTACAAAGGTCTTTGATACAGGTTCACCACCAAACCCACCCAAATCATGAACTGAAATTGCTACATTTGTCCAAAATGCATGCATCGCAGGTCTTTAGTCGTGGGTGTGCCTCTATCGCTACTCACCACGGGTTGCAGCTGAGTGCCAGGCATCATGGCATTTGCGATCTGCATCTGCTGGGCTAACATGGCCATGTTCTTCTGCTGAATGAGGTTGTTCCTTCCGTTGATCTCCAGTTGGGTCTTCAGATGGGGAGGGGGGTGAAGGTACTTGCAATTCTCCCTTGAACAGCGGCCCTGTTGGCAAGAAGAAATCAGTATATTTGTGTGAGAAAAATATCAAAATATGTAAAGGAGCGTTCTGTGAGCGCCACCTGATTAGCCAAATTCAAAGCATCGCCATATTTGGTAGAGTGGGCACTCCCTAAGGCAGGGGTGCCCAAGTCCAGTCCTCGACTCGAGAGCCCCTATCCAGCTTGTTTTCCATTTCTCCCTCCTTCAACACACCTGACTCAAATAATCAGGATCATTATCAGGCTCCTGCAGAGCTTGCTGATGAGCTGATCATTGGATTCAGGTGTTTTCAAGGAGGCAGACATGGAAAACAAGCTGGATAGGGGCTCTCGATGACCGGACTTGGGCACCCCTGCCCTAAGGTATGAAAAAAACCTTTTGTGATTGTGCAGATGAACTGTATAACCACATTTTCAGTCACATTAAGAAAAAAAAATCAAAATTAAAATGCATTTTAAGTGAAAATTTGACGAATCAGTTTTGAGTTGTAGGAGTTCACTTTAGATGCCCTTTTGACGTTTATGACTTGAACATTATGCCACCAAATCGTCTTGCACATTCATGACCCCTTTTACCTTTTCCCTCATTCCCAAATACATATCACCTACCCTTGATTTAAATAGGACAATCCGTTATCAAGTTATCTCAAAATTACTTTATTTGATATCTATGGAAGAAGTCGGTGTGATGTCACGATGACGTCACCTCGCTTAGCAACGTGTCGCCATTTTGTGAAGGGGGTACGCACAGCTTAACATTCCATAGACAGACGTCTGAAATTCATATATTTCAGGTGTGTTTTGCGTCTGTTTTTCCTAAAAATGTCTTAAACGTGGCTTACTATTATCACGAGTCACTGCCGACAGACGCGAGGAGGCGATGCAATTTAAAATGAGCATTTATTGGCGTACAAAGCTGCCGATACAAAGTTGGAGCTGATAGCTGGATAAACAAAGGAATGGCCTGCAGTGGAATCCGGAAACCTCTACAACTACCTCATAAAATCACCCAGTAAGTTGACCTTTATCATTTACGTGGAATATGTACTGTGTGGAACTGAGAAAATTGGTAGTATATACGAAGTGATTATTTCTGCCTTACCGTTAATTCGCCTCCAAGCTTTATTTAGCCATCAACACATCATGGCAAAAAAAAAATTTCCACCAGGCCAATAATATACCGATTGACTAATCAGAGCAGTTCACGTCAAAAGAAAAAAAATGTTTTGCGAGTTGCCGGTTAAGGTAAAAATAACCACTGCCTAGTCTATTGAATCGTAGCAGCTAATTGGGGCAAAATATAATCGATTAAACTAACCAGTAATAAAATGTCGGCTGCAAACGTAAATGTGCTTGGATTTAGGTTCCCACAGGCGAAAATAGTCCACGGAACCGTCTTCTTTTACTGTTCCACAATTAATTGCGCTCAGCCATTTGTTACTCCTTTTTTTCTCAAGTGGAAGAATGAAGAACTTCAAATGCGGCTCCGAACTCTTCCTTGTGTGACAACCCGCAACACAGCAACTTTTAGCCATTCCGACGGAAAAAAGAAGGCAAATAAGACGAAAGTTCAATGCGTTTCTATTATAAGTGACTGGTGTTTTACCCCATTGTCAATATGGCGACGCTTTGTTGTGGCTGGTGACGTCATTAAATGCCCGGATGTCCGTCTGCCTCTATGGCCTTTGGGCGCATTAACCCAAATAAAATCACCTTTTCCCTTTAAAGTGCCTGTGACACCATAAAAAAACTCTTAAATAGCATTATTATGTGAATTAAAATCATATTTTGAGATAATTCGACTATATACAACAATTTGGCAAAGCGCAGATGACGGTAAATGAGTCTTTCAATTCGCCGTTTAGCCTTTCCTGTCATTATAGCACTCTGGCGCCACCATCTGGGTTATAACGTCGGCAGAGTAACGATTTCAGCTAATTTAGAATTCAGCGCATTGGAGGAGGAAGATTCAAAACGAGGAAAATTCGACGGAGAGCAGCAAAATGTCATCATTGTTTTTATCTCTCTTCTACAATATTTTTAGAGGATTTTCTTTTCATCTTAGTATTTTTCCCCAATTGCTAAATAAATTGTATGGCCATGAAAATTAACAGCGCTTGTGCTTGTGCTAAATGGAATATAAAATATTAAAAATGCATTTATTCAGTACGACAGGGTTAAATTACTCCGTACTGTTTAAAACTGCCGACTTCTTAAACCTCCCGAACGGTATTTTATGCCCCCAGAGTTAATCCGGCTTTTGTTATTTCCCTGCCCTGGCTTCGGAGACGGAGAAAAGAGCGTAGACAATACAAGTGGCGTGAGAGCTAGGCGACATGCTAACACGAATCGAGTGGCTCTTCCAAGTCTCTTCCTCGCCTTTCGAAAACGAAAAATCACAAAAAACTACACCAACTCATGTCACACACAGCGGCGGGGGTGATTGTCTTCACCGATCGGCCAGACCCCGGCGGCGAGCAACTTTCGGCACGTCATTGCATTGTGGCCCCGGCCGGCAGGCAGCGCTCGTCGCTGGGGATGCAGAGGGGAATGAACGCCGAAAATGACGCATTCTCGGTGGAAAAACCGGCCGACGTCAGAGCGCTTGGCTGCCCGAGCCCAAGCTGGATATAGCGCTCTCTAAGCGGGCATGTGAAGAGGGCCGAGGGGGATCGAAGTCTTGACACAATCGAGAAGCGGAACCGAGAGTGGGAGGTTCCCCGGGTCCAAGCCTTTATTGGCCGGCGACCATGCCGCCGGTCGTCGTGCGAGTGGCTTTCTCGGTGGACAGTGAGCACTGTCACCCGCAAATTGCAAGCCAAATCCTTATTAAAATGTTTGCCATGATCCCAGTATTTAACATAACATAGAACACGTAGCTTACTCACTTCGTCATCCATCCAATAGTCTCTAGATTGTCGGACTTGTTTTGCCCATTCTTCGCGGTGAACAGGATCTTTTGGAAATCCCGAAAGCCTTACACAACTCTCCCTGGTGTAGCAACAAAAGCCTGCAGCACATTGGGCTGGCATGATGCGAAAAATAAACGAATTAATCCGCAAAATCAACTGAAACCGCAGTCCTTTTGCATACTATAGTAATGGCTGTATTGTGAAATTGATTAGTCTGTCTGACATCACATTCGCCTTCTTCCTCAATCCAGACTCTGGGCGGAAGTCATTCATTTTCATGGTGCGGGATTCAAAAAGTTTAATAAATATATCAATCGCTTCTACACACATCCAAGCGGTCCATTTCATTCTGGAGCATAAAATACCGAGTGTAATATGAAAAAAATATGCTTTTTGTGTCACAGGCAATTTAATATTTTAAGCATATCCTGCAAATTTGATCAAAATCCCCTTTTTTTCAGTTATCTTGAAGAAAAACTTACAAACAAACAGAAATATATATGGAACTGAAGACATAGACACCACCTTGCATAGGTTTCACCTACTGGCGGAGGTAACAATACTAGTAACACTATGGGAATTGACTTAACATTTTACTGCTTCTTTTTTCCAAGATACACTTTTTTAAAAACTCCTTTCATGGCCTAACTCTGCACTTGTTTTTTTTCTAATCTCTTTAAACCCTCAAGATGACAAAGTACTGTAGCTCCAAAAGCCGATATGACAGAGTTTACCTATCTGTTGAACAGAGTGGAACGCAACAAAGCAATACAGTGAAAATTGAACACTCAAACCCCTCGGAGACTCATAATTTGAGAAAATAAGTTCCAAAAATGTGAATAAACTGCAAAAAATGAATATATATATATATATATATATATATATATATATATATATATATTAGGGCTGTCAAAATGATCGCGTTAAGGGGCTGTAACGGGATGGCGTGGCTCAGTGGTAGAGTAGTTGTCCCCCAACCCAGAGGTTGTGGGTTCAATTCTCTGCCCTGATGAACTCGCCTAAGTATCCTTGAGCAAGATACTGAACCCCACATTGCTCCTGGTGATGCGTCACCAGTAGGTAGATGGCGATGTAGTTTTTGTGTTTTTGGTGTTTTTTCGTCCTCTGCTGGCGTTTGGGTGCGACTGATTTTATGGGTTTAAGCACTCTGAGCATTGTGTAATTATTGACATCAACAATGGCGAGCTACTAGTTTATTTTTTGATTGAAAATTTTACAAATTTTATTAAAACGAAAACATTAAGAGGGGTTTTAATATAAAATTTCTATAACTTGTCCTAACATTTATCTTTTCAGAACTACAAGACTTTCTATTCATGGATCGCTTTAGCAGAATGTTAATGTTAATGCCATCTTGTTGATTTATTGTTATAATAAACAAATACAGTACTTATGTACAGTATGTTGAATGTATATATCCGTCTTGTGTCTTATCTTTCCATTCCAACAATAATTTACAGAAAAATATGGCATATTTTATAGATGTTTTGAATATCGATTAATTACGATTAATTTTTAAGCTGTGATTAACTCAATTAAAAATTTTAATCATTTGACAGCCCTAATATTTACATATATATATATATATATATATATATATATAGTCATCAACTAGAATTTTTTTTATAAAGTCTTATTTCTTACCTAAAAATGTGATTACGCTTAATAACACACATCACTTAAAAATTAGGTGTTTTTCCCACGTGTTTCAGTTGAATTTCCATTTTTGTCGAGCTATTTTTAAGTTCTAGTTAAGTTTTAAGTTTAAGTCTAAATTGTAAGTCCTGATAGGATTTAGAGTTTTTGCAGTCTTCAAGATAAATGTGTGATACCTGCTGTAATGGAGCACATTAGACACCAGTGCTACTTGGTGTTTTACAGTGGGGAGAACAAGTATTTGATACACTGCCAATGGGTTTTCCCATTGGCAGTGTATCAAATACTTGTTCTCCCCACTGTATCTATCAATGACTACCGAGATACAATTGACAGTTAGCTTTATTACGTTTTTATTTTACACCTTCATCCCTCTACAGCGCTGTGTTTTTACAGATTAAATAAAGCCCCTATCAAAGACATGTTAGCCACACATCGACAGTATTCATAATTAATAGAAACCTAGCTCTCCTCAGGGCTAACGTTACGTTAGCAGGGTACAGTAATGTTAATCTTATTTATTAGCGCTACGTTAACTTAATTTTACCTTGTCCCGAGTATCGCTCCTTCACTCTCGGAGTAAACGTGATGCCTTCGGTGGAGTGCGGACTAGGCAGGCGGATTGCGAGGGGAAGCATCAGCAGGGCCGCGGGTAGCCGGGACCGTGTGTGGGTAGTGTTATGCAAGCGCTGTCTTACAGTGAATACAGGAAACAGTGTTCGCCGTGTTCTCCAGCTTTAAATGCTCCCACATTTTTGACATTTTCTGCTTTTTCTTGGTGCCTTTCTCTTCGCTCTCGTCGGCTTCTTCGTCGTTACCTCTATATTCATGTATGGTTGAAATCAAATATATCCGGCATCTCTGCCTTCTTCCTCTAAGCACGTGACGTGAGCGTGTTGTACCGCATTAAAAGTAGTCCGGGCAAAACGTCCTGCTTAGAGCTGGCAAAATTGAACAATTTCTTGATCAATTTTTTAAAATCGAGTTATGTGAATTATTCGAGTAATCGTTTCAGCTCTAATTTGCATTATACACTATGGAACTGAAATTTGTATGAACTTGTATGTTTTTAATAAGTGGTACAGAAAATGAATGAATGATTGTGATAGCTGACCCTGGAACAGATTACTTCCGGTCTCATTGTTCCGATGGGATTCTAGAAACAATTGTTGTTTATAAGATTCTTCAAATCAATTTCTTTTAGTTGTAAAAATCAACTAATTCAAATTTAAGTGCACCTACTGTTGCGGGAAATTGGTTTGTTAATGAATAAAAACATGTAAAAAAACACACCGGTCCCTTTATCTTTCAGCTATTGCTGTTTCAATAGCAAACACCTCAGAGGCAGCATCAGTCAATGATCGATGCTTAACAAGGCTTGCTGAATCATTATCGATCCCCATCCAATTGAGACCAGTGTCAATATTTGCCATCATTTCTCAACATTAAAGGACGTGTTCCTGATTGGCAGGAATAAACACACTCCTCATCTCCCCACCGTGCTCCTCTAGCATTATGGAGATAGGAGCAATTTGTGACTGGCTTCTCCACGCCAAGGGATCATTACATCCACCCGGCCGCCCTGAAGGGAGAGGCAGGGAGGTGGCGAATGCAATTTGCGCTCTCATAATGCCTTCTGAACTCCCCCAAAGATATGTAATCTCTTACTGCTGCCCTTCATTCCCTTTCCTTTTCACATGCATGTTGATATGCATGGTTTTGAATACAGAGGAGAATGACTGCGGTGTTGTCATCCAGCATGTTCATGCATTCATCCGGCACCCCATTATGCTTGTATAGTGGGACTTGCAGAGCAGAGTACTAGCTCCCATGGGGAATTAAAGGTTGCCTGTCACGCTACTGCTTATCTCCCTCAGATAATGTCCAACGTGGCTCAGTGCGACACCTGCGAGCAAACGCATCACAAGCCGCTCGTCCTTTGTATTTCCACGTTCCCAGTCTGAGTAGTCTGCCTAGTGACAGCGCGAGGAGACACTTTGCTGTAAAGGGTGTCAAGAGTTTCCCAGCATTGTCATTGGCTTAGAGGAGAATGGCGATCCCGCAGACCCGCAGGTGCACATTACGGATGTATCCGGCCCTGCTCACTCTTTGTATGCTGGCTGTACTTATTGATCACAGCTAATTGGTAATGTCCTTTCAGGGCACAACCTCCATGTGTAACCAGACAATAGTATGTGCAATAGTATTTTTTTGCATTAAAAAAAACACCCTAAAGAGGTGAACATAATGTCCAACAGCAACTAAATCAAACAGTATGTCCTCCTGTAAAGTGTGTCAGAAAAAGTCTGGGACCAGTATAGCAAAGATATAGTTCAAATTCAAATGAAGTTTTCCTCTTCAAAGTAACTTTCCTATGCATTTTCTGAGGCTTCTCTGTCACGCCTTCAGGCAATGCCAAGGGGATTCCTCCATAGCTTCGTCGTCGCGGTCATCTTTGCTTCTTCAAAACATGCCCCCTTCATGACCTTCTTGAACTTTTAAAAGAGGGCATGGAAATATATAGAGAGAGCTAGGTTGGTTGAGTAGGGAATGGGGAGGTTTCTCCAGCAATGCGACTCTTTATGCACTTCTCATTCAGGCACTGTTTGATGCACAGGGCATTGCGAACTGCTAAAATTTGTCCTGCTTCAAATCCTGATGGTGAATTCTCTGGTCAGGTGAAAATTGTGATTTGTTTTGGTTTAAATTATAAAACTATTTACTATATTTAACTATATTTTTGTGATAGCTGTCCTGAAATCTTTATGAAACCACATGTGAATTCTGCTTGGATGATTATTTAACATTCACTGCCACAGCAATTGTCACAAGCGAAAAGGATTTAACGACCCGTTAATTTATTTTATTTTATTTTATTTTTGGTTATGCATTTTCAAAAATTTATACAAGATTTTTTCTTGGACAGAAATGGTAAACTAAAATATATAATATAATAATAAATATTATAACATATAATAAATGTTAAAATAATTACTCTATTACCTCTTCAGACCAGCATTTTTTTCTGTTTGCAAATATAAAAAATCTCCGCTGATTTTTACTCAACTCAACACCAGAACAAAGTGCATTTTTTTGGTCAGGGATAATTCATGCTTTTATTGGTTATTTAAAGTGCGTATGACACCAAAAAGCATGTTTATTTCATATTTGCGTGGTGTTTTATGCTCGTGAATGAAATCCTCTTGGATGTGTGTGGAAGCCCTCGTTTTATATATATAATTTTTGAATCCCGCGCCATGAAAATGAGTGACTTCCGGCTTCAGTCTCGGGTTTACTGCTTGTCGTGCACCCCTCGCCGGAAGAGCGCTATACTCAGCTTATTGCCCTCTTCGTATGCCCGGTGTTCTTTCAAATTTTCAACCCAATCAGGAATTGCAACTTTGAGTTAAAAATGGCCGTGAATAGAGCGATTACAAAGTAAACACTACAAACTTTCTTTTAATAAAGGACTTGCCCGCAGCCGGGCGGGTTGCTGATAGGCGATGACAATCGACAACCCTGCCAACCTGTGACATGATCCCGGGTAGTTTTGAGTGATTTTGCCTCGAAAGCTGAGAATAAACTTTGAAACTCGGTTCGCGTTACCATGTCCGCTAGATGTCACTCCTCTTGGTTTGTTTACATTCTCCGAAGCCAGGGCAGGAAAATGACAAAAGCCTGACTAACTACGGTGGCATAAAATATCGTTCGGGAGGTGCGACACTAAAGGTGATGTCGACAGTTTTGATCATTATGGAGTAATTTTGCCATGTCGTACTGAATAAATGCCTTTTTATTATTTCAGTATTCCATTTAGTACAAGTCTGTTATTTGTCATGACCATACCATTTATTTAGCAATCGGGGAAAAATACTTCGATAAAAAGAATATCCTGTAAAAATACTGGAGTAGAGTGACTGAAACAATGACATTTTGCGGCTCTCTTCATCGAATTTTCCTCATTCTGAATAATTCCCCCTCAATGGTTTGAATTCTAAATCAGATGAAACCATGACCCATGACAGGACCCAGGAGGATGACGTCATCCTCCTGTTGGAGACGCTAGAGCCCTATAATGGTAGGTGTGTCTAAACGGCGGATTAAAAGACTAATTTCTCATCATCTGCGCTTTGCCAACTTGTTGTTTATGGTAGTCGAATCGTCTTAAAATATGATTCTAATTCACATAATAATGCTATTTAAGACTTTTTTTATCCTGTCGTATGCACTTTAATGATTTGATTTTGATGGGTAAAACTCAGTGTATTTCTTGGTTTAGAGACGCGAATGTGTCATGCTTTTCAGCGGCATGCTTAGGTCTGGTTAAACTAATTTTCTTCTGGGAAAAAAAGCACCTTTCTTCTAAAACATCCGTTTATATTTTTCTTAAAAAAAGAACATTTACAAAAAATGCTATTATTTCTCAAAAGAATCTCTTTTTTCCCTCAACCATCATGATGAAACATAACTTTTATATTGAGAGGGGAAAAAAAGAAGCTCAAGCTTTTCAGGAGGCAACAAGTGTATCAACAAGTTAACTTCATATATCAACTGGCCACAATGTTGTTCTTTTGCTCATTGTACTGAAATCCAAAAGTGAACAACTATAACATTATGTTTGTTAAACTTTCCTCTGGTATAGAACTGAGCTTCTTAGTATGATGTAGTCAACCGATGCAAACTACAACTACTGACTGATGTCTTCTCTCAAAAGTAAGACTGCAGGAAGTCATGCAGATGACCAAATTTCTCTGAAGATAGATAGCGCTGTCAAGACATTATCTGGGTGATGTATTTCCATTAGCGTAGAGGTGGAATCGATATTAGCGTGCTTGTTAGCTCACTGCATTATATCAGCTAGTCCCATAAAAGGTCAGTCACCCAATTGTGTCACAAGCAGGTTTGAATCCTTTATCTTCACCTGTTTCTCATTGTTTTATTCGATGCTGCTTCTAAAGAGTGTCAGGGTCGGTCAATGGTTTTTGTGTTTTTCTGCCCTCGGAGAGCCGATTTCACTTCCACACTAATGTCTGGAGTGCGCATTGCCTTGGACTCCCACTCATCACTGTCAGCATATTCTCCCTCTTTCATTTAGTGTAGTAGCCACCTTAATCCTAAAATGTGTAAACATTTCAAGAGCAATCGGAAGGAGGTCTTGCCATGAATACGTATTGAACTGGTTAACTAACGTTTTCTGGACTATAAGTCTAAGTTTGTTTTCATAGTTTGGCTGGAGCACTTATATTTAGATGCAACTTATTGTATATGATCTTAAAATGGATAATTTTACATAATCTGAAATGTGGAATACTAGGTTTAAGATTAGCACTGAGAGACTGTGCTCTCAGGGCTGCGACATAAATTCGCCCCCATGAAAATGTGACTTATAGTCAAGTGCTATGTATTTTTTTTTTGCCACCATGAGGCATTTTTGGACTTAATTGACTTAATGTGTGGAGCAACGTATAGTCTGCAATACAGTTCAGAAATACTGTACATCCAGAAAAATAATAAAGACTTTTCCCCCTTGAAAAATTATTATGAAGGTAATTCTGAATTTTTATTTCTTACTTATTTTTCTGAACCAATTTAGCGATGTCCCGATCCGATCACGTGATCGGAAATCGGGCCGATCGTGCCATTTTTCAGAGAATCAGAATGGAGTAAAAAGGATCGGGTGTTTAATTTAAAAAAATATGTTTTTTCTGCTTCATTCTACTTAAGGTCAACGAAGATTGACAGGTTTGTAGCTTTGATCTGGCGAGTCAAGGCTTTGTAGCTCTACAATCAAAGATACGGATGTGTCAATCATCGTTTAGCTTGTTACACACTAGCGGTAGTGTGCTGTGGCAACTCATTATGTAAGTGTGAGGCTGTTCTCAGCAGCGTCAAAGCATGAGTGGATTTTAGTGGACTCACTCAATGAAGCATTGAATAAAGGCAAGCATTTTTCTACTACTAATCTTACTTGGACTCAGGGGTCATTTACTTGGTGACTCTCCAATAATACGAAAAATTTCAAATTTGCATTTGCATTTGCGTCTCCATTTGAACAATGTCGCAATTCCGCATGAAAATGATGTAGTATTCATGCCAGGCCCTAGGGGGCAGTGCAGATTTACAGGGCGACAGAGAATGATGTACTTTGACCCCACCAATCTCCCTCAGCCCGGAAAAAAAAATGCCCGGCCACTCGAAGCAATGTCATTTTTCTTTTGTTCAAAAAGGCACAAAAATTGAAACGTTCAACATATTTAATTTAAAAATATTATTAAAACAGTAAATTAAAGCCGTCATTCCGCCATATTTGCTGTTTTTAATAAAGCTAATGGCCTGAATCCTCACCTCAACCTTCAGCAAATTCACAGAACAGCCTCTTGGAACAATGAAAACACAGACAGTATACTGAGATGACAAAATGAAGACAAGCAGTGGTCGATCAATAACCTCTTTACTGTGAACATGAACGGTTAGTCGCCAACAGCGCTCTAGACTTAACTCAGCTGACGCCTGACAATTTCTTTTCCTCCTTCCAGTCAGTTAGGCTTGGACCACCAATGTGGCTCACCCAAAGAATTCTTTTTTTTCCCCCCAAAAAAAGTCACTTTTACAGTATCAAGGAAAATATATCACAAAAGAAGTGACACAATCGCTGGAACACTTACTAATCGTCTCATCATGTTGCAGTGATGTCATCTCCTATATAGCTCACAGCCATTGTGGGGCCATATTTTCATGGTAACAAGAGACCACTATGCTAATGTCAAAATGTCATTTGCAGTTTCTAGAGTAAAAAGAATATGGCTGTAAACCACAGTGAGACCAACCCCAGTTGACGAATAAGTACGGTGAGTACACCCAAACATAACAGTCATGCAAGAGCGCCTAATTTTGATTTACAGCACATTACTTGCATTCCCGCTGCTGCAGTATAACCATATCATGTTGGGCTAGTTATGACCTTGGGCTTATTATGAATCCCATAATCCTCTCTTGAATGAGACTTCAGTATCATCCAGGAGAGTGTCTGGAATGTACTATGGGGAGTGCACAATAGGCAACTCCTCTTTTCTCACTGCTTTGTCACTGCTGATTTTTTGTGTCTGTGTAAATCGCCCCTTGAAAGTATTCCAGTCAGACTTGCAGGAGAGAGACGAGAAGACAGAAGGGAGACAGACAGAGAGCTCGGGAAACAGCGAGCGGCAGATGCAGAGAGTTCCTCTTATTAATATTAATCAAAGGCATCTGTGCATCTTCAATACATCCTCCAAGGGATGACTCGTGCGTTGCAGGCCCTTCTGCACCCTCACTCCCCTAATCACTCATTGATTCCTATTAGTCTTTTCATCAACAATGACTCATTGCAACTAAAGCGCACATAATCCAACAACTTCAATCGTGGTTTAATGTGGGTTTTTGGTTTTTGAGCAGTTTGACAAAAGTTCAACCGGACCAACAGACAACATCCCACTTCCCCCACAAAAATTATTAATTCCCTCCTGAAGGCAACTCCCCTTTCTTTGGCTCTAGACGTTAAGCATCAATCCAGGAGGCGCCGTCTGCCTGGGTGAGAGGGAGCTGTGATGAAAAAAGGCTAGAGCAATTTTTCCATCGCCACAGGGGCAACCCCCAAAAACATCCACACAACTTGCCTACCCCTAAACTTATCTTCACATCGCAATCTGTCATGTCAACTGACCCCCAAAGAGTTAGCCAGAAAATGCTGTGGCCTATAAATATCTATCCATCCATTTTCTATAGTGCTTGTCCTCACAGGAGTTGTCGGTGAGCTGATGCCTTGTCCACACTTTGGGCAAGAGGCCTATGCTCACCGTGGACTGGTCAACAGCCAGTCACAGGGCAGATTTACACAACCAATGTAGATATATGCATATTTTTCGCTTAGCTATCACGATTAAATCTAAGTCAACAAATCCTTCTATCAAATAGGTGAATATCCTTTTTACATATTATATAATAATTAGGGCTGTCAAACGATTCAAATTTTTAATCGAGTTAATCACAGCTTAAAAATTAATTGTAATTAATTGCAATTCAAACCATCTATAAAATATGCCATATTTTTCTGTAAATTATTGTTGGCATGGAAATATAAGACACAAGACGGATACATACATTCAACATACTGTACATACAGGTAAGTACTATATTTATTTATTATAAAAATAAATCAACAAGAGGGCATTAACATTAACATTCTGTTAAAGCGATCCATGGATAGAAAGGCTTGTAGTTCTTAAAAGATAAGTGTTAGTAAAAGTTATAGAAATTTTATATTAAAACTAGGGCTGTCA
Source organism: Corythoichthys intestinalis (assembly GCF_030265065.1). NCBI lineage: Eukaryota > Metazoa > Chordata > Actinopteri > Syngnathiformes > Syngnathidae > Corythoichthys > Corythoichthys intestinalis. The sequence goes on along the minus strand of NC_080400.1, from coordinate 27,309,124 downwards.
AAATTATCGCGTTGACGCGCGGTAATTAATTTTTTAAATTAATCACGTTAAAATATTTGACGCAATTAACGCACATGTCCTGCTCAGAAAGTATTCTGCCTTTTGGTAAGTTTTACAGCAAGACTTTTTGTGCTGTCCAACAGCGAACTCTTGTGGTCGCTTTGCGACATGGTTTATTGTTTTCTTTCCAGTTCATTATGGCTGAACGACGTCTCGGGCTGATAATGTTGTGCTTATATGATCCTTGGACAAGATTTGTCCGTAAGTATGGTTGTTGTAAAGTATGAGACGCTTTTTGTTTATGTTTAGTGAACCTGTATAGCGTGCTAAGCTAACGTTTTGCAATGCTAATGCAATGCTTGTGTACTTTTTTTTTGTAGTTTTACGACGGTCTAAAGAGGACATTGGTTTGAGGACATTTTATTAATAAATCAGATGAAAAAGGAAGAAGTCTAATTATTAAGGCGTCGTTCACTAGCTGTCTAGCTTTGGAAAAAGTAGACGCTTGGGAGTGAGGACAGCATAGACAGATTTAAATGACAGTAGAGTGAAATGCCCACTACAGTCCTTTTGTACCGTATGTTGAATGTATATATCCATCTTGTGTCTTATCTTTCCATTCCAACAATTTATTTTACAGAATATATATATAATTTACAAAAAAATATGGCATATTTTATAGATGGTTTGAATTGCGATTAATTGCGATTAATTACGAATAATTAATTTTTAAGCTGTAATTAACGCGATTAAAAATTTTAATCGTTTGACAGCCCTAATTAAAACCCCTCTTAATGTTTTCGTTTTAACAAAATTTGTAAAATTTTCAGCAACAAAAAAAACCTACTAGCTCGCCATTGTTGATGTCAATAATTACACAATTCTAATGGTGCTGAAACCCATAAATCAGTCGCACCCAAGCGCCAGCAGAGGGCGACAAAACTCCAAAAACACAATTAACAAGTGGACATGACACTGTGCTGTCATTTTAATCTGTTTGAGCGGGGCATGTGCGTTAATTGCGTCAAATATTTTAACGTGATTAATTTAAAAAATTAATTACACCCCGTTAACGCGATAATTTTGACAGCCCTAATAATAATGTTAATATCATGGCCTCAATTATAATTACTGCTGCAACGATTAATCGATTAACTTGAGTAATTTGATTAGAAAAAAAGCTTTGAATCAAATTTTGCTGCTTCAAATATTCGTTTAATTACAGTGACTCCGTTATGGCTTGTTTTGAAAGTGTATTTGTGCATTTGGTTTTATCAGTTTGGGTGGATATACTGCCCTCTAGTGGCAACAGTGAATTTTACATAACTCATTTAACAATGCTGAGTCCAGCCGCTCACTGTGAAGACCAACATAAGGTAAGTTTTTGTTTGAGCTAATATGTTTTTTATGCATTCGTAATTTAGTTTACAGGTATATTTAGCCGTATTTAGTGGGATTATGTGTTTGAATGATTTGTTAAGAGCATTGTTTAAAAAAAGTTAGTGTTTTATAGCTTTCAAGCTAGCAGACTTTTGCTATGCAAGTTAGCCAATTGTTCTTTTGTTGAACTCAGATCCTCATTAATTTATTTAAAGCTCAGGTATTTTAATTTATTTTTAAGTGAAAGTGCAATTCTGCATAGTTTGAAGAAACACTGGGAATTTTATTTTGTATTCGTGTTTTATGCTCTTTTGAAAAGGCAATAGTAGCAAGCCCTTGTTTTAATCTCCTACAATTGATTCTGCAAAGCATTAAATGCTCCTAATTCGATTACTCGATTATTTGAATTAACTAGTTGATAGATTAATTGACTACTAAAATAATTGATAGCTGCAGCTCTAATTAAAATTTTATCATTATTATTATTATTATTTTTAAACATAAATTATAAATGAATAAAAACTTAATAAAAACTAAATTAGTAAAATTAAAAAGAACGAAAACAATGTTATGGTACCCATTAAAACTCAAAAGTTTATTTTTAAAATTTATTTATTATTCATGACAAAAATAGACATCTAATTTGTTTGAACTGAAAGGACTGGAAGTGAATACTCATGTTTTAGTGCTAGAGATACAATCCATTTTTCCATCGGAGCCAGAGAGTTAAATGAGTGCCCTCTAAAGGTTTAATAGTTTTATTCATGGATTCTATACGAATAGTGTAAAATTGTTGTGCTTTCTGGCCTAAGCTGAGAGTTAGCCTTAACACCCGTCATGCATTCGTCTTTCAGCCGCCGTCTTATTCTGACTCTCACTCTAATGCATTCTCTATTCAATGTCTATAAAATTTAGCCTTGGTGAATTGTATTTCCCATTCAGTGAGCCAAGAAAGGATCACATAGAGATGGCTGAATGCAAGAGTGGTGGCCCGTGCTTGTACTTGAAATGCGTCTGCTCCTGACAAGTGTAGCGCCATAATCAACAGTTCAAGAGTAGAAGAATTGGGGAGTGTATTATGTTTTAACAAAAGAGATCGAGGCAGGCCATAATAAGAAAGACAAAAAATTCAAATTTTAATTCAATTGTCAAGCCTAAAAACTGAACAATGCTGAAAAATAAAGTAAATGACACCATCAATGTGAAAATTGTGTTTTAAGTTTAAAAAAATTAGGGCTGTCAAATGATTAAAATTTTTAATCGAGTTAATCACAGCTTAAAAATTAATTAATCGTAATTAATCACAATTCAAACCATCTATAAAATATGCCATATTTATCTGTAAATTATTGTTGGAATGGAAAGATAAGACACAAGACGGATATATACATTCAACATACTGTACATAAGTACTGTATTTGTTTATTATAACAATAAATCAACAAGATGGCATTAACATTAACATTCTGTTAAAGTGATCTATAGATAGAAAGACTTGTAGTTCTTAAAAGATAAATGTTAGTACAAGTTATAGAAATTTTATATTAAAACTCCTCTTAATGTTTTTGTTTTAATAAAATTTGTAAAATTTTCAATCAAAAAATAAACTAGTAGCTCCCCATTGTTGATGTCAATAATTACACGATGCTCAAGGTGTTTAAACCCATAAAATCAGCCGCACCAAAGCACCAGCAGAGGGAGACAAAAAACACAAGTAACAAGTGGGCATGACACTGTGCTGTCATTTTAATCTGTTTGAACGGGCATGTGGGTTAATTGCGTCAAATATTTTAATGTGATTAATTTAAAAAAAAAATTACCGCCCGTTAACGCGATAATTTTGACAGCCCTAATATATATATATATATATATATATATATATATATGTATATATGAATTAGGCCTGAACGATATTGGAAAAAAACTATTGCTGCGATTTTTTTGGGGTTTGCGATATTTAAAAAAAAAAAAAAAAAAAAAAAAAAAAATATATATATATATATATATATATATATATATATATATATATATATTTTTTTTTTTTTTTAAATTTTTTGAATAGCTGTTTGGAAAGACTTTGGATGACTCTCAATGACCAGTGTACAGTGATCCCTTGTTTTTCGCGGTTAATGGGGACCAGAACCCGCCGCGATAAGTGAAAAACCGCGAAGTTGCGCACCCCGCCCCCCAAATTTTTATTTTTTTGTGTGTGTGTGCTCAATGTATTTATTCAAATTTAGCATTGAAAAGAGATACATATAAGGCATGTTTTTTTTCTCACCTTTTCCCCAAAGTATGATTTCAAAAAATATATTTATATACATACATAATGTATCTATACTGTATATTAATAAATGGTTTTAAGCACTTCAAATGTTATGTCATATTATGATGAGTTTTAAACATAACTGTCCAACCAAATCATTTTTGAACAAGAATAAAGTACTGTAGTCGAAAAATGCTTGGCTTTATTAAATACTTCTGTTTATCTACCTTAGCTGTGACTCTTGTTGGACATGTAGAAATTACAAACTCCTCATGATCACTTCTGACATTTAATTTATATGTCTCAAACGTCTCCACACACACACACATTCATTCCAAAGCGGCTTCCTTGCAGAAACTGTTTTACAAGTTAAACGATGATTGACAGCTGCTGCGCTGTGATGTCCGCTTCTTTGGCAAAATCAAAGATACTAGCATCGTTAACTTTAAGAAGCAAGTGCTGCAGTGACTGTGAGGTTCAAAGAGCGTGTGAGGCTCTGCGCAGAGCAGAAAGCAGGGCGTATGTGGATTAAAAAAAATAAAAACTATCGCACATCCTTGCGATGGGACTATCGCGCACGCACACATCGCGATGGCGATGTTTAAACAATATATCGTTCAGGCTTAATATGAATTATGTGTAGCTACATGTTAACTGAAAATGTTGTACTGTGAATTCAAGGCCAGTAGCTGAGTGTTTTTAAGAACTATTCGGAAAATTTCTAAACAAATAGCATAATTGTTTGGTGGGAGGCCAGAACAGGAGTTTTGTGCTCCCTCCTACTTGTTGCAGTTGAAATGTTCAAGCAGATCGGACACACTTGAGGGAGGAGTGGCCTAAGTTACAGTACGTACATTACAGTACCAATCGAGTTGAGACGTGATAAAAATATGGACTTTTTTAAAGTGTTTTTTTGTGAAAGAAAAAGCTTCACGTTCGCCAGCTCTCTAAGGTGAGGACAGCTGGGCAACTTCCAAAACGAGATCATTACACTATTTATCGTCAGGCCCATAAATATTGGGACATTCAGCCGCTTTTACCAATTAATTTTAGGGTATTTGTATCCAAATCAGTTGAATGGTATATAAATTACAATATCTGCCATACATGTACACTGTGACTCTGAGTTTTTAAGGGAACAAAAGAAATGGGACAATTAACTGAGCTGAGCTGTTTCTGTTCAGTTGGGCATGTACGGCTGCCAACGGAACTGTTTTCCTTTCATTTAACATTGATGTTTCTTCTGACAAAAGCAACAAGATGAATTCTCAAGGGGTTTCGGAACGCTGTGTGCTGTCAGTCAAGATTTCATTTCATACTGTATGTGTGTTTTTGTTTTAAACAATCAGATTTCAGATTCACCAAACATTCATAGTGACATCAGAATTATTCTCTCCTGATTGGTTTGAGTTGTATGGAGGAAGATGAATTTTGAATGTGTAGCATTTTTAAATTCTTTCCACTGAATGACCTTTGACAAGCTGGAAACAATGTCTGTGGTAAACGTTACATAAACAAGACCAAATATGAGCATCACATCTTGTATTTGATTTGATTCAGACCAGCATGTGAACACAGCCTTTTGCAATGTTGTGTAAATGTCCCCCATACAGTTTGCTGGGTGAATATAAACTTCTTTTACTGGAGGAATAAAACGTAAAATTGCAGTACAGTGGTACCTCGACATACGATCGCTTCGACACATGATCTGTTCGACATCCGATGTCAAATTTTGACTCACAATTTTTTTACATCCGACGACTTGCTCGAAATACGACGACATGATAGCACCGCGGACGGATGCACGGCAAATTTTCTTGTGAGGGAAATCAACACAGGTTTCAAAAAGGTTTATACAGATGGTCAAACAAGGAAAAAGGTGACACTATTGAAATGAAGATATAAATTATAGAAAAATATGAGGTTGGGTGCGCATCCGTGAACTGGCTTAGCAATACATCTCCACGGTCCTCCTCCGACCACCGTTCGCCAGTAACTTATAAGTTAAGAGGACAATTATTATTGTGGTTACATCGCCAAAGAAATTGCCAGCTTCGTCAGGTTTTTATCATTTATTTCAGAACTTATCCAACACAAAACGCCTCCTGACCGCCAAAGTTGACGGTGTTCTCAAGAAAACATTAAATGTAAAAGTAAACTCTCAGCCGCTCCGCTCCCTCTGTGTCACGTCAGCCACACGGTGCGTTCAGGTACAGAAAAAAAACGTCCGCCACATTAGTACCCGATTCGTTACACTATTACAGGAATTATTATTATTATTATATTATTATTTGGATTTTTATTTATAATTTTTTAAAAGTTTTGCTATCTGTAATTGCCATTTGTAATAGTACCAGCAGTATTTATTAAGGATTTAGTGTAGGTTTTTGGGCTGTGGGACGAATTAATGGGATTATAATGTATTCTTATGGATTTCGACTTACAAACAAGGTCCTGGAACGAATTAACTTTGTATGTAGAGCAGAGGTTGCACTAGACTTTTTCGTTGTCTGTCATTTTGACTGACAGGGTCATAAAAATCCGGTCATAATCTATTTTTACCCGTCACTTAAATTTTTAAAATGATAATAATGACATATTCAATAGTATTTAGTTTTCATTCATTTTTAATTAATATTGTAACGCTTGCTTGGCGGGGAAAAATTAGACACGGAAGTCGTGGTATTTTTCTCCCTCTTTTTACTCTGCTTACCGCCTGCAACACCAACAAAACAACAACTCCGCCCCCAAAGAAAAAGAGGCAACTATATACACAGGCGGCAATCTAGTCCACCAATTGGATGACGCGCTGGCACACCGGGTGCACCAGTAAGAACCTCGCGTCAATCACGGTGCCGCCGCCAGACCCCGGTGACGCTATAATATTCTGTCCGAACAAGCTTAACAGAATCCACACTGTGCCATCAAGCATATGAATATGTAACTTTTTCTCCGCAGTGACAAAAACAGCTGACTGTGGCCCCAGTAGGTAGGCTACATATGGAACAATGAAATTAACAGTTCACCTGCTGTGGCCTGAACGCAGTCTTCCTCCTGGTGCGCATGGACTTGAATTGCGTGCCCGCTTGTGCATAATCAAATGTCTGAAGTGGGATTCCTTCAGAGGCTATTGTCATGAGGTTTTGGACGACTTAGTTCGGACACTCAGTTGCCTTGACATTTTTCCGAGTAACGCCAACGACGTCATGCATTAAGAGAGACAATAGCTAATTAATATGCTCACTCGCCACCCTGTGGTCTGGGGTGTGAATTGCAACCTGTCAAAATGACAGCTGGACTTCAGTTTTTTCCGTCACCGTTTTAAAAAACCGGTCAACGACGGAAAATATTCGGTTAACGCGACCCCTAATGTAGAGGTACCACTGTACTTAAAAAGGACCAAGGAGAAAATTCTTAGAAGGAAAAAAAATATGCTTTTAAGAAAAATGTTGGCTTTACAGAGACAACCAAATCCTTCCAGTCATTGGTAGCTGTTGTGATTGTGTAGAATGTAAAATGTGAACAGGCTTGAAAGTGAGATGGTGTGAAGTATATGATCATGATTCATGGGAAAGGGTGGTGGCATCAGACCACACCTTGAACTTTCTTTGAAACACAATGACGAAAGGTGTCATCCAGTTGTCAACTGTGCATATGGACTAGCATGCTAATACTGACCACGCACGCAGACAGTGACACACATCCACACACTATAGCCCACAAACAGTGTGTCACTGTAGCAGCTTGTGTCATTGCCTCGAGGTTAAAGCAGATAAGAGAGGATTAGCATTCATTACTGCAGAATGCGTTGATATCTGACACACCCCACATAATACTGTACTACAATGCTCAGCGCACAAGTACAAGAGTCGTAACAGTGATAGAGCTCATAATCCTTTTGTAACAACCGCCGCAGAGCTGCTAAATCCTTACACTGAAGCTACGAGTAGTCATTATGAGGAGAAACTAACAATAAACAGGTGAAAGTCATATCATAACCAGACATGTGTCAATGTAATTAGCTGGGCAAGACAGTAAGCACTGGCCACGACATTGGGAACACTTTTACAATCTAATGCAATCCAATAACGTTTACTATGGTCAGAGATACCGTAAGATGTTTCAAGCTTAAGAACGCCACACATTGAACTAGTGACAAAAGAATATATTGTACATTTACACAGCACAGGAAGATACATAGTAAGAGTGTTTTTATTGTTTTAGTGTCTTAAAGGGAACCTCGGACTTAAAGACTTGTAGGCTCTAATAAGCCACAATTGTTCTCTTTTATTAAAATATCTTATTAGGAACACATAAAACATTGCCATTGATTTTAAAATCTATAATATTTAGTACATGTTTTGATCTACAGAGGGCGCCATGTTTTATTCACACTCGGGGTGATGACGTAGATTGTCACTGTCACTCGACGAATACTACAGAATTACTGCAATTCCTTCTACGCGGCGAGACGTCCAACACATGCGCTCATTGGTTAAAAGCGGCGACTACTTACTATTTGTGTTTTTATTGAGTCTTTTATTACTTTTTCCTTGCCTCAAAATACTTTTTGCATGTTACCCTCACACTTTTATGCATTGTTTTCTTGTGGTAGCTTTAAAGCAGATTATTGCTCTTTTGACACATTAGTCTAATTTAGTATTTTCTTAAAGCATCTTTAGTATGTTCTGCCTGTATGCATCTAAACAAAACAAGCTTAAAGCGCTCGGTAGAACTTTGTATGTCAAATTTGCCTCTTGTTGTCATTTTGTCGGTGTGGCACATTTTGGCAGAACACCTTTTTTTTCCCCTACTCTCGTCTTCTCTCATCCCATCTTTCCTGTTCATTTTACTTTTGCTGCTCGTTTTTTTGAATTATCGACAATACTGTCATGCTCATTAATGTTCCTCTCGGGTTCAAATTGAAAAGGTTGAACAGATTACATGTTTATGTTGCTAGAGTCATACTTTGGATGCCCAGCAGTGTAACCATGTGACGTAACCGCCCTGCAACGTCATAAACAATGGCGACTTAACAGTTAAACTAATTTTACAATATCAAAAATTTACCGTTATCTTTTAAGAACTACAAGTCTTTCTAATCGTGGATCCCTTTCATAATCTTTTTATACAGTGGTAACTCTACATACGAAGTGAATTCGTTCCAGGACTTTTGTTTGTAAGTCTTATGTCGAGCAGAATTTTCCCATAAGAATGCACTATAATTCCATTAATTTGTTCCACAGCCAGAAAACCTACACTTAATCCTGAATAAATGCGGCTCCTACTAGTGCAAATTACTCAGAGCAAAACTAATAAATTATGAATACAAATCAGAATGATAATATAATAATAGTAATAATAACAGTAATACCTGTAAAAACGTAACGAATCAGGTTCTAATGTGGCGGATGTGTTATGCGTGGTGTACCTGAACGCACCGCGCGACTGACTTGACAGAGTAAGAGAGGACTTTTTACTTTCATTTTTCATGTTCGGCTGCAGCGGACTGTAGGCATTTTGTGTTGTTCTGAAAAGTTCTGAAATAAATGTTTAAAAACGTGACGAAGCTGGCAATTGTTTGGCGATGTTGCCACAATAATAATTGTCACCTTTACAAGATTATAGACATTCTACGTCTGTATTGTCGAGCCAGTTCACGGATGTGTACACCGCCCTCATTAGGGATGGGAATCGAAATCCGATTCCAATTCGGAACCGGTTCCTAGTGTTTCGAGGCCTCGACATCACATCACAATGAAAAAGCCTTAACGATCCCTTTAACAAGTCCTGAAGACGCATATTGCGTCGTGACTGTCTTGTTGTCCAAACGCATCAAACTAGCATGGCGCCAAGAACCACCCGCTTCAAAGTTTGGCTACACTTCACCAGGAAAGAGGGTGAAAATGAAAGGTTACAATGGTTTAGCACGAAGCACAAGCATTGCAGCCATAAACATAGCAATGACAGCACGTAGGTTCAAACGCTCGAAAGTGTGTCTTCATGTCACGAGGAAAAGTTATAACAAAACGACTTGCAATCATTGCAAGGTGGAGATAACTGCATCTGGAGGGAAGGTGCAGATAACTGCATCGGGAGGGAATAGACTGCACTGTCCCCACCGAGACAGCTATACAGCTAGCTAAACTCCGAAATGACGGTACAGAAGACGTTGGTATAATTTGCTGACTTTATTCAACCATCACTTGAAGAGTGAAACTGAAAATAGAAATGAAACAAATCAATTTCTTCCCCAATAACAAACAGGTTTGCATCAACGTAAATCAGCGATGATTAGCTGCTAATTCAGTAATAACAAAACAGTTAGCATGCGTTCGCTAGCATTAGCACATTGTTCAAACCACTACACAACTGGATTTAAGTGTCCGATCGCGAGTGGAAACACACAACGACAACACAAAAGATGATACATACAGGCGTTGATATATTACAAGCATTAACAAAGAACGTAGGGTCGTCGCAGTGCTTCCCTCTCTCACTAACTCACTCACTCGCTTGGATGCAGCATTTCTTCTTCGCGTGTAAGCGCGCTCTTCTTCACGTGAGCGCGTTCTTCTTCGCGTGAGGAAGCGCAAGGGCGCCCCCACTTGAGCGTGAAAGCACCAAAAAAACTAAAAGGAATGCATTTCAATATACTGGTAAATAATACGCTTTAACAGGGGTCCCCAAACCACGGCCCGCGGGCCGATTACGGCCCGCCCCGACATTTGGTCCGGCCCCCTGAACAATACCAGAGAGCTTTTTTTTTTTCCTAATAGTCTTATTTATTTTCTGGCCTTTTTCTGTGAAGAACTCAAAGAGGGTCATTTGATTACTATCTATTTGATTAATAGTGTTATTATTATTAATTATTATTATATTATATTATTATTTTTATTTTATTTACTTTTGCTTCGTGAAATATCCAGAAAGGGTTGTTTGATTGTGGCTTTCTGAAAAACAATACTTTTTTACATTTAGGCACTCCTGCAATCGTCACACTTTTTCTGTTACAAACTGACCCCGGCCCCTCATCAGAGAAGGGAAAAGTTATGCGGCCCTCACTGGAAAAAGATTGGGGACCCCTGCAAGTTTAACACATATTGCTAACGGCAGACCAACGGCCTATATGCCAATATATACCAATATTTTTTATTTCTATTTGAAAAATGTTTCATTAAAATGTTACACATTCTTGTGCATTTGCCACTTATTACCACAGTTAATATTGAGGCTTTGGGCCTCCTTTGACCTTGTTGTGAGTTTGTAAGGTTGTGACTTCTGATTAAACAAACTCAATGCCAATCAAAACGTTTGTTCTTCTTTTTCCCCAAATTAGAATCGATAAAAGAATCAATAAAGAATCGGATCGTTAAGCAATGTCGATAATGGAATCGGAATCGTAAAAATCCTATCAATTCCCTTCCCTAGCCCTCATATATATATACTTTATAATTTCCATCTTCATTTCAACGGTAAGCCTCACCTTTTTTTTTTTTTCACCACCTGCGCTAACATTCTTGAAACCCACGATTTCTCTCTCAAGAAAATTGTCATCTTTCGTCCGTCTTGTGGGAAAAGAAAGAAACTGCGGCGCTGTCATAAATCGTCGTGTCGTCCACAGATGTAGAAACAAATGGCGAGTCAAATTTTACGTTGGACGTCGAAAAGATCATGTGTTGAAGCGGTATCACAGTACTTATATTTATTAAAATCTTATTTTAGGCATTAACTGGAAAGCAAAATAAGTTTTATTTTGGCACCAGTTTGACAGTGGAATGAGTTTATTTCCCACACCATTTTTCAACCATTGTTTTAAGTGTTTGTCCTCATTTAGGAATTTGGGAGACTTTTCTGTACCAAACCAGGCATTCCAGTGCAGCAAACTAGAAACTTGAAGACATGCCCTGCCTGCGCATGTGACAATATAGTGGTTGAAAGTTGCGCTGAATTCACGCCAAACTGTCTGGTTGGGAAGCAATCTCCAAGTACTGACTTTACAGCACTGTTAGCATTGTAGCACTCTTAACCAGTGTTGGATTTAAAGGGAATGCAAGGGTGGCTGTTCATTGGCTGCGATCAGATCTGCCCCAAAGGCAAAATGCCTTCTTTCAATTGAGTATGTCCAGCAAATTACCGACACCCAATGTAAAGAAGCCTCCTCAGCACAAGTCTAGACCGCTGCTGGATATGAAAATATAGCCCCATATCTTTGTCTGCACACACACACACCCGCAGTGACAGAGTGAAAAGGTCTGCACCTTCTGGCCGCACACTCATCCTCATCAATGTGCACTGATCAAAGTTGGCTTGTACCACTTGAACAAAGGGCGGGGGGCTGGGGATGCAGTCTAAGCAGGGTGATCACCTTCCAATAATGGAATTGTCTGATGTTGTCAGCATGCGGAAAAAAAGAGCAGGCAGCAAAAAAGTGTGCCTTTTTGAGCTAACACGGCGAGGCATCAGTGATGAGGGTCGTCACGGCAACATAACACAACCCAGCTGCTGTATTTGTCATGATGGCTGCTCCCAACGCCACCATAATCCCCTTAAAGCCTGTTTACGAATCACAGCCTCCAACCACGACACACGCTCTAACAACAAAAGGATATTACACACATTCTTCAATTTCACGCGCGCGCTCAACAGGCGACTAGCACCACGTTATTACTTTCCCGCCATCCATCTCCTGCTTTTCCCTTCTCCCATCTGTCTATCACTGTTCGTGTTACACCATTAAACGTGTGTAGCCGTCCATCACTCCTTCACATCCACTCTATCCGCTCTGTCTATAATTTGCCCATTGACACAAGCCGCCCTCTGTCAGTCTTCATGTCGTCATGATTCAATCACATGGGCAATCAGCAAATTGGCTCCTCGAGAGCAACAACTGTACTTCCTCAAATAGAGACCTTCGCAAACCATTACATGATGTGTCTCAATTAGATGCTTGGTTCATTGTCAGCTTGAACGGATAAATGCATTTTCAAATATAACACCTCCTTTTTGTGGGAAACACTTTCGCCATGTTTTTCACCAAGGGGTTTGATTTGTGACAGATGAGTAGCCGATGACTCCACAACAATTGGCATAATAGCCACGCTTCCAACTCCACAAGTGGCAAGTTGTAACTGAACACTAATACATTGTATTGGTTTTGGTTGACTCTGACCCCTGCCCATCGACTTAAATGAAAGTAACCTCCACATTACTGCGCTAGTCTTGATTATTCAAGGATGGACACTCCTATAATGTTAAATGGTCCTTGCATTCTCTGTAGTTGTAATTTATATTTTTGAATGGGCAGGTGTTGTTTGGGCAGATGCAGTTGTCTGTACATTACTAATAGGTACAAAGGTATTTTGATGACATCAAGCTTGTATTACTGGACTTTTTTTTTTTTATCTTACTTGTGCATTTACACTTTATTAGATTTGCAGGATAATTGATTCTATGCATTTTTATTCCATTTACACTCCCATGCCACACCCATTTCAATTTTGATGTCAGAAACCAATCTTATAGAAATTAGTAATCAGCTTGTGCCAAGATGACAAGGAGGAGAGCTAATAGGTGGCTCTGTGAAACCTCAGGCAGGGGTTGGGGGGATAATAAATATATAAAACATTTGCTATCCGAGAAAGTGCGTGCAAACCCCCATAAAGGCCATATCGACTTCACTAAACGAGGCACATTACACGGACACTTCACCATGTAATATAATAATGATAATTTTACCCTGGATGGGTGGGCAGGCACTCCAGACAGAGGTCTGGCTATTTGTATGCATGCAAGTCAATTATCTATCATCCAACTATTCATTCTCCGTGGTGCTAATCCTTGTTAGAGTGGTGGGTGTTTTGGAGACTATCCCATCTAATTTTGGGTGAGAGGTGAAGTCAGTGATGCTAAAATCTAGTGATGCACGATCATGCATTTTTCAACCGATACCAATATGCGATAATTTCCTCCTCATTCCAACCGATAACCAATAATGTCAAGCCGATAATTCTATTAAAAGATTCATGTAAAATTTTAAAGTATACACAAGAGAAAATATTACTGTGCAAAAATATAATTTATAACTCTTTTTTTCAACAAATGTAAACAAGTAGTAAATTCTAACATCTAAATAATGACAGATTGTCTGACATTGTGAAATGGTAAACTTTTGGCAACAATTTCTTACAGAGTAAATACCTAAGTTGCACAAAAATGCCTTTAAAAGTAAGCCATTCCTAACATATATAACATGACTGCACTGCAAAAACACACCTCCTTAAAACTAGTTAAATTCCCTTGTTTTCAGTTTAAATCTATTGGAAATAGTAGTGAAATTATCTGACAGCACTTCAAGTATATTTCACTCAGATTTATTAACAGTCTTATTTTAAGCAATAAATTATGATTACTTAATCCTAAAAAAAACTTGTTCGTCAGAAATGTTCTTTAATAGGTATGGTTCAAAAATTATTTGACAGCAATTTTTTCTTTCTTGATTTAGGTGAAAAATGACCATTTTAGATGTATGGGCTTAATAAGAACAAATGGCAATATTTACGTACTTCAAGTAAGTGGAATAATCTGGCGTATTCATCTGTTAACTAGTCTTTAACACTCAAAAGAAGATGGGGAAAATTATTTGACTAGATTTAAGAAGAATGATCTGATTTAGACGTCATAAATTAACAGCCTCCTGTGTCATGTATCATGTTACCCCCAAAAAATAAATAAATAAAAGGGGGGTGTGTGAATTTTGAAATGTTTTTACATCAGCGTTGCCCTATGATGTTTATTACTGGTTATTGCACTTGGAAGGAAGAAGGTAAGATTTTGAGTAATATTTGTGGCTAGAGAATATTATTGTTATTTCATTACAATAGGAACGTGCATATTTAAGTTGAGAGGTCTTAATAACTGCCAAAAAGTTTTGATTATCTACTGTGACTGAGCAGACAAATAAGTTAAATAATTTGAAAAGTGATTGCTAATAGGGTTGTTCCAATCATGTTTTTTTGCTCCCGATCCAATCCCGATCGTCTTAGTTTGAGTATCTGCCGATCCCGATATTTCCCGATCCGATTGCTTTTTTTTTTTGCTCCCGATTCAATTCCAATCATTCCCGATAATTTTACCCGATCATATACATTTTGGCAATGCATTAAGAAAAAAATGAATAAAACTCGGACGAATATATACATTCAACATACAGTACATAAGTACTATATTTGTTTATTATGACAATAAATCCTCAAGATGGCATTTACATTATTAACATTCTTTCTGTGAGAGGGATCCACGGATAGAAAGACTTGTAATTCTTAAAGGATAAATGTGACTTTGTATATTGTGACTAAATATTGCCATCTAGTGTATTTGTTGAGCTTTCAGTAAATGATACTGTAGTCATTTAACTGTTCTGCCCAAATGCATGATGGGAAATGCAAACATGACTGTGCGTAGTGGCACCAATTGATATATCTTCTCTGCGTTGGGAAATAACATGGGGTGTCTAGAAAAAGATCATCTACTACCTTTCTTCCCCACATTGTTTGCCACAATGATTCCGATTGTTGAGAGAGGGATAGTAAGGCTTTAGCCAAATAAAAAAAAGCTCCAAAGGCTGCCAAAATTCACTCTACTCATTTTACACTGCCTTTTAGCTCTATATACTGGACTGTCTCAGAAAATTAGAATACACAATATTCTAATTTTTTGAGACAGTCCTGTGTATATATACAGGACTGTCTCAGGAAATTAGAATACACAATATTCTAATTTCCTGAGACTTCCTGAGATTAATTTGTTTTTAAATTAATCACGTTAATTTTAATGCATGCGCTGCACGACCCACTCACGCATTGTCACGTTCAATCTAAAATGCCGCCGTTTTACCATACTGGACTGTCTCAGGAAATTAGAATACACAATATTCTAATTTCCTGAGACAGTCAGGAAATTAGAATATTGTGTATTCTAATTTCCTGAGACAGTCCTGTATATATACACAGGACTGTCTAAAAAAATTAGAATATTGTGTATTCTAATTTTCTGAGACAGTCCAATATGGTAAAACGGCGGCATTTTAGATTGAACGTGACAATGCGTGAGTGGGTCGTGCAGCGCATGCATTAAAATTAACGTGATTAATTTAAAAACAAATTAATTACCGCTGTTAACGCGATAAATTTGATAGTCCTACTTTAAGCTAAAACTAAAGACTCTGGATGAGTGTAAGACATTTTGTCCGTAACGTTAAATACAATTAGAAAACGATTTAATAAAAAAAAAAAAAAAAAAAAAATATATATATATATATATATATATTTAAAAAAGGCATGTCCGATACTTTTTTGGCGATTCCGATACTTTGAAAATGACGTGATCGGGATGCCGATCGATCGGGACATCTTTAATTGCTAATGTTATATGCTTTGTTGCACACTGTGAAAATGATTAACTCAAATGAGCGAGATGTCATGTATCCATTGTGCAGAGCTTTGTTTACGTTTGCGGTGCTCACGACACTTGCTTTACGGCAGCTCAGCTGATACACGGCAGTATTATTAGGCTGGAGTTGGAGCTCACATCCCCGTGCGTGTTGTATTGTGTCTGAATTTTGGCAAAATGAAGGCAGCGTTACAAAGTCATAAACTGCATTATTTTTTTTTATCTGTAGCTTTGGCTCTCGGGTCATTTCAGTAAAAAAAGAACGTCTCTTGTCCGGCATCTCCTCCCGCCTGTGCCCTTCAGTCCGTCCAGCCGCCAAATTAGCACCCGTGCCAGGCCTCTGTCTGGCCGTGGTGCTCGATGAGTTGAAACGGAGTGGCGGCGGCAGCAGCTATGTTCATAACGGATATCCGCCCGCCCCGGCCGGCTCGCGCAACATATTCGAGGCCTGACTCTGCTCCGGACGGAGCCGCACGATTGGTGTCCTGCACGCCGTGGGGGAACGCTCCAGAAATCCAGGGTGTTTGCTGGATGTCCCGCTGCCGGGGAACCGGACTCGGCCCGCCTACCCGCCCTGCCTAGGGTGAGGCGGCGGCGGCCGAAACAGTTCAATACGAATACATGTACCGTTACACCCTTAGATTTTACATTACATTAGTCAAAAAGCTGTTGATAATGAAGCCAGCAGTACATAACTGTAATAACACCTAACTTTAGCAGCCCACTGTACCTGGATCCATCAGTTGTTAGGATCTGGCCACTAACTTTGATGGGCGAGGTTAACAGATAAAATGAATTCATGAAGCATTGCAACTACACAGGATCAACCAGTAATAATGAATTAATTCGTCCTTCATAAATTTTGAGTCTTTCCAACTTTCTCAAAAAAGGGAGAGGGAGTAACTTTAATTGACACTAATTTACTTTTGGCTGAATAATAAAAACACAGTACAGTATTTCTAAAACAACAGGCCTGGCTAATGATATAATTTAGCCTTAGCAGTGTGCCATGTCAACTCTATGTAAATTACCGCTAGTTTGCAATCACGGCTATTTTTAGACCGTGACGTCGCCTCGTAAAGCGGAAGTAAAGCTGAAGTGGGACATTATAGACCCGCCCTCGCATGGACCCAATGTAATTAGTGCTACTTTTCTCCGGTAATCTTTCAAAAACGAACATGCCGATCACGCATTGCTTTTTTGGAACTTGTAGAAACGACTCTAGACATTACGACACATGAAGGATGTTTTCTTCATACGTTTCCGGAAACCAAAAACTCGGGAGGAAAAAACGTGAAGACCGAATCAACTTGCGCGGACATTAACACCAGCTCGGCGAATCCATTCACGTTTCATATGCAGTAAACATTATGTTGGGGTGGCATGGTCTTTCAGAGGACAAAGAGGTAAGCCATTTTTATATTTTTAACTTATTTTTTTAGCGTAACGTTGTGCCGTACTGCCTCTGTCTGACAATGAATGACCTGAAAATAATTACAATGGTATCTGACTGCCACTGTTACCGTTTCTTTTATATATATATATATATATATATATATATATATATATATATATATATATATATATATATATATATATACATATATAAACAACTTTAGTAAGGGGGAAGTGTAAACAAATATAGGATTAAGATGTGTTATCAGTGAAAAATTAAAAGTGTTCGTTGGCTGTCACTGAGTAGCATTTGCGATCGCTACACAAATCTAACTAAATTACCCCCAAGAACGGTAAGAGATGTAGGACAACCAGAGGATATATAAAAAAGACAGGACTGATGGTAAAGGATAGCTTGTTGAAACAGGAGAATGTCATTGTCAGTCGCGTCGATAAAAAAGCTAAAGCTATGCTTAGGTCGGCTCGTTTTTTTTTCGTCTTTTTCAGCCTTCGACACTAAAGCCATCTCTTTAACTGAACATTTTTATGTTCTTCCACATCTTTGCCAGTCAATTTGGCACCAGGCACATCATTTTCGGAAAGAATTGGTAGGTTTAGCTCTGTAAACATCTCCTTCGTACACGATTTCCATTCATTTCCTATTAGGGACAAACGGTGGCTTGTCCCTACTTAGCAACAGTAGCTAATGTCATGAATATTAATGAGCGGAAGTGACGTGTTGCTTGCGGTACGCCATTGGGGAGGATTGCAGGCTAAAAATAACACTTTCAGGTAGCTCTCTGGCCTGTGGGGGTGAGTGAGATTAGGGATTGTGGTGAAGTTACCACATCGCAAGAAACAGTCGAGCGGGCAGAAGGCACATTCCAAAAATTATTTCATTATTATTTTAAGATTTATTTGTATCTGTACTGCTGTTTTATTTTCTTGGATATTTTTTTATACTGTTATCACCAAATATTATTTGAACATTTTTTTTCTTGATGCCCCGGTACTACTTTTGGACGCTGTGACGCCTCAAGGCATTTGTCTTGCCCGCCCAATGACCGCACGGGCCTGCTTGGAAAACATTTAGCCTCTGCTTCCCACACCAAGGCTAGATAGGACAGCCTTGTCTTCCTGTTCCTACTTTTCAAAAATACAGACTGTTGAGCTAAGTATATCCATCATATGTGACGGACACTTACGCAGGAAACAATTAGTTTTGCCTCGAACTGTACTGCATTATTGATAGGAACCAAGTATGGAAGGAAGCCTAAATAGAAGCTGGTAATGTGGGGCACACTCACATTCCAAACACTTTTATAACAGTAACAAGTAATAGTTTTATATCGACAAAGTAATGGACAGGAGGCCTGTTTTCACCAATTGGCAGACATTTGTACAAAATAAATTCCTGGTACCCTGCACTAAAGTAAATAACCAGCTTAGTTTGAGAAAAAGCTGTGTATTCAATGATGGTTTGTATATTGATGTTCATTCTAATTATATTACTTACTAATTATGCTTTGTTTTAATTTGTCATAAAACATCCTAACATTTGCTGAGCATGGGATGTGTTTTTCAGGTAAGTCTTCTACCAAGTGACAAGATTCTGAAAGCTCACGATGCACCTGCCAAGAGAAAGAAGCAAGGCAATAAAAGGTGTTCGGAAAGCAGCAAGACAAAAAAAAAGAAAAAGAAAGCACTCCACCTTCGTCTCAAAGGATCAATACTGCACAGAAACAAAGTGCTTATAAACACTGAGGTTTAGGTTTCTGTTAATTAGCGCTAATAATCTCTCTCTCTCTCTCTCTCTCTCTCTCTCTCTCTCTCTCTCTCTCTCTCTCTCTCTCTCTCTCTCTCTCTCTCTCTCTTTTTTTTTTTTTCTCTCATTCAACTCACTTTCTTCCACGGTGTTCCCTTCTTTGGCCTTTTTTTTCTTTATATATTAATCCCATCTTGATATGTGGAGAGACAACAAAGGAAATTGGAGGAGGTACGAAAGTTCTTTTCATAAGGCTATCCTACTCCTGTGTTGTTTGTGGCTGACGGCTCTGCAGATGAGATTTAATGAACCTCTCATCCAACTCTGATTATTTTGTAATTAAAAGAGCATGAGTGATGGCGATACAAGCGCATTGACGGCTGCTGGTTAATAACAGCGTGTTAAAAACAACAAGTGACAGGCATGCAAACATAAGCTTAATTCGTTTGAGCAATCAGCTAAGGTTGTTTGTCAGGAAAGAATAGACTGAGCTAATTTAAATAAGCACATATGCTAAATATATAGCAACAACAATTCCACAATCACATGACCAAGTAATTCTGCCATCAATTTGCTGATGTTTTTACATGGATAACAACTGGGTGGAGAAGGCTAAACTTGTACCAAGGTCATATTTGTTTGTCCATCCATTTGTTAGTTATCAGCCAATTCTAAGGGTGTAATGGTACATGTATTTGTATTGAACCGTTTCGGTACGTGGTGCTCAGTTCGGAATGGAGGCGTACCGAATGAATACCGAATTTCGAGGCTGTGAGTCGATCGGGTTACAGTTTCTTTGTATAGATTATATTTACTCCGTCTTCTCTACTATAATGAGGACCAACACGGTAAGACGGTATAACGCAGAAACGTCACTGGCGAGACAACATGGCCGCCGCGAGAATGCAGTGAAACGCGGGCACAGTTGACTTGTCTTTGTTGATTTACTGCTGTCTTCTCTGCTATAATAATAACCTACACGGCCCCGTGTTCAATACAAAACCCTCCTACCACAACAAAACAAGTAGAACTAATATTCACATAGGAACTAAAGTTATACAACATAAAATATACAATATAAATGAATACTACATCACATATGTAAAATATAGACACATAATAAAATAAATAATAGCCCATTTAAATAAAATAAATTGAAATGAGCTAAAACACCTGTAATTAAATAATAAGAATAATACACAGATCCTGCTTACACAATTAAATTTATTAATTTCTGTGTGGCGCTTTAACTTGAGAAAAAAATGATTCATTGAGGCATTTCATTTGTAAAATACATGTTAAAATCTTTGTCATTGGGACTGCTTTTCTCTTTAGCACAGGACTTCTTTTTTCTTCTTTCTTTCAGAACGAAAGCTGACCAATACACGGGGTCTGAAAGGCAAATTGTTGTTGGATTATCTTTAAATACTCGCAACTTTTTGAGCAGAATTCTAGCTTTGTATAGGCTAATGTTCCTATTGTTGAAAGCACAAAGGTGTGTAGTAAACAACTAGCACATTTATATTTTGCATTTTGTTTTCTTACTGTACCGAAAATGAACCGAACCGTGACCTCAAAACCGAGGTACGTACCGAACCGAGATTTTTGTGTACCGTTACACCCCTAGCCAATTCCTTTTTCAACAAGTCTACATTATAGTCATTGCAATGTACAGTATAATGCCATTATGATTCAAGATCAGGGCTTGAACATTTACTGTAACCGTGTATTTGCTGAATTCTAATATATTCTCACCGGCATAATATTTCCTTTGTGAAGGGGCCCCCAGTTGAAGGCTGATGGCAGTTGTTGCCGTCCCAGACACTGGCACTGATGACCCCTGACACATCAATGTCCTGGTTAGGTGAATTAAAAATGCCTAATAAACGGGTATTTAGTCTAAAAATGAGTGCTGGAAAAATATTAACACTTGTTTATTATAACTTTTTGAGAGGAGCCTACATAATGTACTGTATCATAGACTTCATAATTGTATTGACGGGTCACATTTGTCAGCCACTGCGCAACGCCTTAGAGTAGGGGGCTGTCCTACAGTCCGCTTCAGTTATTAGCAGTCAGTTGCAGTAGTCAACACATGTAGGGATCCAACGCTGGATTTAGGTTGAAAAAGTATGAAAGGTGTACCGCATACAAAAAGGAAGGATTGTCTCAGGAGTGATTTTTTTCAAGGGTTCAAAGTAATTAGTATCTTTTTTGTACAATGCCTGCATTTTGAAACGTGAAAAAAATCAACGGGAGAAATTAGCCGCTACAGCATTGGCATTGTACGTCGCAATATTTACGTAAAATAAATGCTACCTGCACATTTCTTTTTGCTTTTAACTAAGGATCGAGACTGTTTACGTCCATATTTATAAAAATAATTCAGGGATTTAGGAATTTGTTCACAAGAATTTTCACCGGAAAAAGCTCTTTGCTTACATATGGCGGCCGCTAATTTCCTTATTGACTAGCCTCATAGTTTGCAATATTTACGTAAAATAAGTGCTAACTGCACTTTTTTTTTTGGGTTTTTTTTGCTTTTAACCAAAAATCAAGACTGTTTTATGTCCATATCTATAAATAATTCAGGGATTTAAGCATTTATTCACAGGAATTTTCAATGGAAAAAGCTCTTTGTTTACATATGGCGGACGCTAATTTCCTTACTGACTAGCCTCATAATCTGCAATATTTACGTAAAATAAATGCTACCTGCACATTTTTTTCTGCTTTTAACCATGAATCGAGACTGTTTTACGTCCAGATCTATGAAGAATTTAGGGATTAATTCCGCATTTATTCACAAGAATTTTCAACGGAAAAGCTCTTTGTCTGTGTTTCCACTCGGTCAGCTTTGGCGGAGATAGGCCCCGTATGAATCAGCACCGCGCCCCGTGTCCCGTCAATACATTATGAAGTCTATGAATGTATATTTACCCTTCTATATAAGAATGTACAGACTATAGCTTTTGGTGATTTAAACAACAATGGTACAAGGCAGACTGTTGTTGCCTATAGCAACCTTTACACAAATTCTATTATTATTATTATTGCTCAAATAACCCCAAAACACAAAGAATGTTGTGTGTGAGATTTAAATGCTTGGCTAGACACGAATATAGAGTATCAAGAATGACTCGTCTTTTCCTTCCAGAGGTCATGCTCATTATTTGCCAGAAGTAGTGGACACTAGTACGCTGAGATCAGTGTTCACTTGTATCGACAAATGTCTTAAGACGCAGCTCTTTTTTCAATCAATGAATCCATTAGCGCTTGGACGTGACTTATTTTTCCTTATTGCAAGACATTTTCAACAATTTTATGCTTCCAGCACTGAAGTCAACACTTTGGGGACAGACAGTGAGCTGCAACTGTCCAGCAGTCCAGGTGAAGTCTTTCTTTTGTCCAATGCCACAGAGAAAGAAAGATTGAAAAAGAATGAGGTCTGGGGTGTATTAAGAGTGATTTTATAAGATAGATCATCTTTATGTCTGTGGTGAACGCCTTCACGAAAAAAAAAAAAAGATTACTACAACATAGCTATCTACGAGATAAACCGTTTTCATAGCTTCTAATTCATATGGTTCTTTGTCTATTTCGTATTCTTTGACACTGTGCCATTTTAGGACTGATTTGAAAAATCTGTTGTTAGAATGTCATAACAATACTAATGTATTTGTATTGAACTGTGTTAAACCGTTTTGGTATGAACCAGAACAAAGACTGAAATCAGTTCTCAGTTATCGTTTTTTGTTTGTTTTCGCTACCAATTCCGACACCCGGTTGTATGGTATGAGGCGATGCCGATACTTTACCAATAGGCCTTCCACGTTTTTTGTGTGTGTGTGTGTGTGAGTGGGTGGGGGTGGGGGGGGGGGGTTATTGCTTAGTAAGACACCGCTTAACTCATTGCCTGTCATTGATGGCACTAGATGTCCAATCCATTTGGCGACTCACCCACTTCCAAGGGATTGGATATCTACCAGTGATTTACTCGTTTAAATTCACAGCAGAAAGAAACCACAACATTGGACGTCTATCATCCTCTTGGGAAGGGTGAGAAATGCTCCCTTTTTTAATGAAAGCGGAAGTAACTGGCTGCCATCTTGGGTAAGTAGTGCAGCAGTCGGGAACTAGATCGCAAAAATTACATATTGTACAGCGTCGTCACGTTAATTCTTAGTACTCCTTCCTCCGGTACCAATACTGATACTAATATAGTTGCAGCACTAGGAATAGGTTCAAGAATCGTCAATATGTACTTGTATTGTACGCCAGTGGCTGTGTTCATGTTCTGGGACTGAAAGCAAACGATAAAGTACACTGTGGGCAGATTCCGCAGGATCAAATAAAGAGCAAAGGGTCGGTGACATTTAAAGGGAAGATCAGCAGACGCGAACACGAGCAGACCGATGCACAAAGCTGTTCCTCCGTGACACACAGAAAAAGCGTGGCGAGTTAGCAGAAGGATGGGCGTCCTCTGGTGTGTTTATGTTCCGTTGCTCCCTCTCCATCTGCCTTCCCGCCTCCGCCCTATTCTTGCTTATTTGTCAGCAGTCTCATTTAAACATTTGTTTAAATCTGCAACCACTCCCGCAGAATTATAAAGAGTAGGATGGTGAGGTAAAGGGTGTCAAGGAGGATTTAGACAGGACTGAGACAGACTAACGAGAACTGATTGGCTATTCTGTTCACAACTGCAGCAGTGGCGGTGGCGGTGCATCACGACTCAGTGCTCAGACATGCTGATGTCACCGCCCCAACGCCTCAATACAACACTTGAGTGATACATTTGAGAAGTAGACACAATAAACATGTTGTCCGGACAAAAAAGGTGACCCAGAACAATCAGAAAGTTCTTTCTGAACGCCCTTGTGTGTATTTTGGCTCTAATGTTGTTATGCCATGTCTCCATGCTGATGTGGCATCTTTTAAGATGGATGTGTGCGCTTGCTGAGCCAGCGTATCCGATAGACGTAAAAACGGTGGCCAAGCCTCTCTGAGGACATGGAGACATTTAGAGGAGAACTTTCAAGGGAGGTTGGGAGGGGGGCGCTCGGCAATGAATCGAGCGAGACAACGTTGATAGCGGCTGTCTGCTCTCTGCTTGTCGTATGGCCGTGTGCTAATAAAAGCCTCCTTTCGTAATGTCTTGTGTGGGCTGAGGACTGTGGGATCAAATAGGATGGATCCTGTTCAGCTAGATCCCCTGAGTCTAAAATTGGATTTGAGTAGCGCTACATGTTGTTTTGCCAATCACACATACATAAATCATCTGTTTAAACAACAGGTATATCCACAACTGATTTATATTATAAGCAAAGCTTGAGTACATTGGAACAGATAATAGTGAGGCCCCATTTCAAAGGACCACGTCCATCCAAGCTTGCTTATGAAGGATGTTCCAATTTAAACATAAATAGTGCAGAACAAATCGCTATATACTAGAGATGTCGATCGATCGGGTCCAATCACGTCATTTTTAAAGTATCGGAATCGGCAAAAAATGTTATTTCCCAACGCAGAGAAGATATATCAATTGGTACCACTACGCACAGTCATGGTTGCACTTCCCATCATGCATTTGGGCAGAAGTTAAATGGCTACAGTATCATTTACTGAAAGCTCAACAAATACACTAGATGGCAATATTTAGTCCCAATATACAAAGTCACATTTATCCTTTAAGAATTACAAGTCTTTCTATCCGTGAATCCCTCCCACAGAAAGAATGTTAATAATGTAAATGCCATCTTGAGGATTTATTGTCATAATAAAGAAATACAGTCCTTATGTACTGTATGTTGAATGTATATATTCGTCCGAGTTTTATTCATTTTTTTCTCAATGCATTGCCAAAATGTATATGATCGGGAAAAATTATCGGGAATGATTGGAATTGAATCAGGAGCAAAAAAAAAAGCAATCGAATCGGGAAATATCGGGATCTGCAGATATTCAAACTAAAACGATCGGGATCAACCCTACTATATACTGTATGTTAGACATTGAATGAAGTACTGTGTCAAGTAAATTTAGAGATTTGTGTGTAAATTCATTTTACATTTTTGAAGATAAAGACTAAAAATTTGGCAAAGACCGGTTATACGGCATTAGCCTATACTTCACCAAACCAATGACTGTGGACAAATTACTTAAGCTACAAAGTTTATAACCAATTCTTGAAAACTTAATATGGTTCTTGTCTCTTAGACACAGACAAATAAGCCTTGAAATGTTGTTAACGAGTTAAAGCAGAAAAGTGTGCACCCATTTCATGTAAGCCACTAATGCCATCTTTGAAAAAGCAAACGCGTTCTTGAAACGATTACAGAAGCACCGCTTGAGACGTGATGTCCTATTGACTATGCTTCACCACTTCCCGGTGTATGCCTACACTTATAAAATAACTATAATAATAGTAATATGCTGTAAAGTAAGTAAGTGGAGGACACAGCAGAGTAGTAATAGATTGACAGAAGCAGACAGGAGGAGAGGATGAGAGGAGAATGAAGAAGGCGCTAGAAAGGAGCTAGAGTGTGCCTCTCTTTCAAAGAGGTCTTATCCCATGTAGAGCATCTTCTCAAGCGTTTACAGACAGAGACACACGCACATGAGAGAACGTGATTGAGTGTTTTGAATGTGTCGATGAAGGCCGGTATCTAGCATTTCAAAGCATCCAAGTGTTACACAACGTGCTAATGCAGGATAAAGCCCCCCCTTCTGAACGTCTGACCCCTATACAGTACAGTGTTACCTTTTAGTTTCAGCTTTTTGCAAAATTTGACGGTTTGAGCGAAACCAATACCCATCAAAACTTCAAAACCTGTTACAACAAAATAAATAGCATGATTTTTCTCTAGAAAATAAACCAATGACTTAGGTTTCCTACGTAATTTGAACAAGTTGCAGCGGATCTCACAAAACTTTTTTTCAGCCAACAACAAAGGAATTTGTGTGTGAGTCTCCTTTCTTTTTTCTTTAATTTATTACAGTGGTAAGAAAAAAAACAACATGAACAAAGAATAAGAAAATTCCCTGGATTCTGGCAATTTCCCAATACTGTACTTAGTAAATTAGTGTTGGTTGCATTAAGTTCATTATGGGTTATTCCTCTTTCTTGTTTTTGTTCCATTACAAATAATATTCTCTGTCAGATCCAGTAATATCGAGCTGCTTTTTGTGAACAACATACTTAGGGTTATGCATCTGAGTCCATCTATTTGTGATGTTTGCGTTTCTAACATCCATCCCAGCCTATTTACTTCAGGTGAACGGCAACCTACCCAGGACTGGTTAGTAAATATATTCAATGAACATTAAAGACTTTGACGGTTTCTCTGTGATTTTGTGGTTTTACTAATTGATTCATGTCGGACTGGTTAACTAATGGATATTGTACACAACCGAGATCTGTGTAGATGAAACAATCGCAGTGATGGTGGCACAGGTGGTCGAGCGTATCATGTATTGCAGTGTTTTTCAACCACTGTTGAAAGTTCACCTAATTATTAGGTGAAAGTGGATTTTCCACAGCACACCGGATACTACGCCACGGCCCAGTAGTGTGCTGCGGCACAGCAGTATTGTGCAAAACACTCGACTGTCGATCGAAGGATCGGGCGTAGAAAATCCATATCCCGCTTAGAAACTTCACCCAGTGAAAGCAGTGTGAGAACCAGCGGATGTTGGTGGTGGTGGTCAGAAGGGCCAACAGCACAAATTGGCTGCCTCACTTCTGTCAGTCTGCCCCAGGGCAGCTTTGGCTATGATAGTAGCATATCACTACTTTGTGTAAAATGAATGAATTGTGCACTGTAAACCGTCTGGGTGTCCTGAAAAGCGCTATATACTGTAAATAGTGTAAATGTGGGTATCAGCTTTGATTGACTGACGACCAGCCCAGGGTGGTAGCTTGCTTTGGTATAGGCTTTAACTCACATGTGACCCAGAAACATCAAGCAGTAAGGAAAAATGATGGATGCTAGATACATTTTCTTTTCTGGGCATTGTAAAATGGATCGTGTTCAAACCACTGTATCGTTCAATTCTGGAGCTGGACGTGTATTTGCACGTTTGTTTTGATCACTGTTGGTAGACCTTTGTAAGTTGAAGGACGCTAAATCTAAAATGGCGCATTTTCTTTACAGACCCCCTCCACGCCTGGTTGTGTGTTATGAGTCCATATGAGGACATAGCAGATATATCAAACTGTCAGGGAGGCACGCTTTGGAATGCCCTGGCACGTAGAGTAGGGACTGTTTTCGTGATCCAAGCAGGCCCCGGCAGCCTCCATTTGTCCAGTCCTGTCTTACCTGTACCTACCGAACCCTACGCAGGCATCCCAGCAACCAGGCAGACCCCATTTATAATAATAATGATAGTAATACAGAGGCCAGCTGAAGCAGAAACAGGCTCAGATTTAAGCCAAGGTAAGCTACGGTCGGCTTGACGGACTTCCAGCTCGGCTCTCCGGTTTCGTGGCTTGCCAATCAGATGGAAGCCAAATTACACGCCGCTCACTGCTAAATAGAACGCAGGAATTCCGATGCACTGTGGCCACTTGAGCCACACATCACTGAAGCTCTTGTGTGCACGCCGAAATGAAGTTACTGGGGGATGCACTACCTCCTTAACTTAACACTTTACCCTCTCTCCAATAGTTATAGTTGTCATGTCTATTTGTTTAACCCTGCTTTTGGTCAAAATCTGAGCTGTGGAGACATCTTGTGAGTTTTTTTGCTCCTTGGGTAGTCATCAAACTTCACCATCAAATTTGGACCACACCCTTCACAAATAGCCACTGCTTGTCTATCGATAGATTCAGGACACATACATTATATATACATACAGTATATAAAACGTATTATACTCTGAACAACAGTAGAAAATCTGTTTCACACTATACTGTTCCTCTTTGTTTATGTGCATCGTGTTATGAGGGACATGTATGATTTTAATAGGGTTTTTTTGTACCATTGAGCTGTAACTCTGTTATGAGAGTTTTGTGGTGAGTCATCAAACATTTCTACCAAACTGCCCACACCCTACCATGAAAAATTTCACAGCTAAGTGCCACCCGTCTGTCTCATATCGCAACAAGTGTTTTGCAACACTTGCGATGCATAAATGTTTGCAAAATTAGTCTGTTTCTGAGAGTGTAAAGCCCCCCAAAACGTGAAACAAATCAAAATCAATTGAATGGGAACTTAAAGTGTCTATGACAGCAAAAAGCATGTTTTTAAAAAAATATTTCCCACGGTATTTTATGCTCCTGAATGAAATGGACCGCTTGGATGTGTGTGGAAGCGATCACTATATTTATTTAGTTTTTTTAATCCCGCGCCATGAAAATCGGTGACTCCCAGTTGAGAAAGGGAGCGCTGTGATGTGTACGGTAGAAGGAGTCCTCTTCACTGCCCAGCCATACTGTTGTATGAGAAGGACTAAGGATTCATCTGATTTTTCGGATTAATTCGTTTATTTATCGCATCACGCCAGCCAAAAGGCTGCAGAAAAATTTTGCTGCACCAGGGAGAGGCGTGAGAGCAACAATGTGTTTTGTATAATGTCAAATACTGGGATCATTTTAATATGTAGGTGGCTTGCATTTTGTGGCTGACATGCTCCTTGTCGACTAGGTCGATGACACAGGCGGCTTGTCGTACATCCCCCTGCCGGGAGAGCACTATACTTGGTTTATTGCCCTCTTCATATGCCCGCTGTTCTGTCAAATTTTCAACCCCATCAGAAATTGCAACTTTGTGTTAAAAATGGCTGCGAATAAAGCGATTGCAAAGTAAATACTACAAACTTTCTTTAAATAAGGGCCTATTTACTTACGTTTCATCATTGATGGGCAGGTAGAAAAGATCTCCTCAGACACATTCTGTCTGTCATGTTAGCTGCACAACAACTGCACGCTGCTCTTTGTTTATGTCGTCGCCGTGTAGTAAAGCATTATTTTTCATTATATTCGTGTTGACCATGTGGCAGCTACGCGTTCCTCCAACGTCACCCGGTTTGTCTGACGGTACTCTCCAGCTGCTTCCCAGGCGAGCTGTCCTGTCCGTAGTAGCAGGGGAACGAGCTGTAACTTGCTCTCCGCCGGGCGGGTTGCCAATCGTCAAAGACAATCGATAACCCCGCGGCAGTGTGATATGATCCGGGCTAGTTTTGTGTGATTTTTCGCTTCGAAAGCGAAACTAAGACTTTGAGACGTCACACGGTTCAGTTTAGCATGTCGGCTAGCTGTCACGCCTCTTGGTTTGTTTACATTCTCCGAAGCCAGGGAGCAGGGAAATGTCAAAAGCCTGACTAACTACGGCGGCATAATATTACGTTCGGGAAGTGCGACAGTAAAGGTGAAGTCGACAGTTTTGACCATTATGGAGTAATTTTGCCATGTCGTACTGAATAAATGCATTTTTATGTTTTCATATTCCATTTAGCACAAGATTGTTATTTGTCATGACCATATCATTTATTTAGCAATTAGGAAAAATACTTCGATAAAAAGAATATCCTTTAAAAATATTGGCGTAGAGAGACTGAAACAATGACATTTTCCGGCTCTCTTCGTCGCATTTTCCTTGTTATGAATAATTCCCCCTCAATGGGCTGCATACTAAATCAGATGAAACCATTCTCCCGCTGACGTCATCCACCTGTTGGGGATGCTAGAGCCCTATAATGATAGGCGTGGCTAGACGGCGGATTTAAACACTAATTTCTCGTCATCTGCGCTTTGCCAAATTGTTGTATATAGTCGAATCGTCTCAAAATATGATTATAATTCACATAATAATGCTATTTATAATGCTATTTAAGACTTTTTTTTTATCCTGCCGTACACACTAAGAGACACAAGAGATGCAACTCAACACAGCAATCGAGATTGGAGTTTCCTCATAGTTTTATGTACTTCTCATCCCCAAAATGGTCACCCACAAATGATAATAATACATATTAACATTTGTTAACGGAAATTAAGTACAACACTCGGGGGGCTTTATTCAAACTGGAATGGCTCCAAGGAGGAAAAGCCCCCCCTCCACGCTGCCTTTTATGAAAGCACATTTACAGAACCTATCCACCTCATTCACTGTTTGTTCATGTCTATCCCTCCTGCTGTATTTTCTTTTCCCTCATCTTAAGGCAATTGAGAAAGTGGAGCCGCTCAGTGGGAGTGTGTTGTGTCAGTGCCAGAGCAAAAAATAGAGTCAATTGCAGGGCTTTCTGAGAACACCCCACTATGCTGCATGACCTCAAAATGAAATACACACTCTTACATATAGTTCCGAACATTAACGACACTGTGTGAGCTGCCCTCATTCGCCCCCTCCTCATCCCGCAGTCTCCCATCTGCTGTGACAGAAACCACCAGCAAAGTCCCACCCCGCTGTTAAACTGCCAATGAAGGAATGTCTCGATCGTATTCACAGATGTTGAAGCGATGACCACCTTCGTCTCCACTTTCATAGGAACACACAAACAAAACACACTGTTTACTAACACATTGACCACAGCATTAGGTAGCTTTTTTTACTAAGTCAGTCAGTCACATTTACACCGGGCCTTTAATGGTGGGATTTAATAATACCCATCCAAACATTCTCTATATCGCCTTTCCTGGTGAGTGTCACTGGTGAATTGAATCCTCTCAAGATTACTCTGGTTGTAAGACAGTGTATACCCTGGGCTCGATGTTGGTCAATGACTTTGCACACTAAAAGTGTTGCTTCTACAACGAAAGCAGTTAGGAGGATTGAAACTTGAATAAAATAAAATTAATAAAAACAGTTATACACTGGTTATAGCCTCCAATTACACTTTAAAGTTGAAAAATAATGAATAAATAGTATTAATAATAACCAGTGCTGTCACAGATTACTTGAAAAAGTAATTTAATTACTGATTACTGATTATGCCTCAAAAAAGTAATCTAGTTAGTTTACTGATTACTTTATTATCGAAGTAATCGAAGTAAGTATTAGAAGTAATTTATCGGTTACTTTTTACCAATTTTTCCTTCTTTGCTGCCCCATCGTAAGAATGACAACAGAAAAATTTCATCGCGTGTAATTGATTTTCTGATCATTGAATTTAAAGAGCATACTACAGGGAAAAAAAAGTCTTAAATAGCATTATTATGTGAATTATAATCATATTTTGAGACGATTCGACTAGGGTTAGGGTTCAACAATTTAGCAAAGCGCAGATGACGAGAAATTAGTGTTTTAATCTGCTGGTTAGCCACGCCTACATTATAGGGCTTAAGCGTCCCCAAAAGGTGGAATACGTCAGCGGGAGACTGAGCTCATCGGTTTTACTATGCAGCCCATTGAGGGGGAATTATTCAGAACGAGGAAAACGCGACGAAGAGAGCCGCAAAATGTCATTGTTTCAGTCTCTCTACTCCAATATTTTTACAGGATATTCTTTTTATCCAAGTATTTTTCCCCAATAGCTAAATAAATGGCTTGAGAAGGACTAGCCAGCCCGTCGAGGGGAACTATTCACAACGAGGAAAATGCGATGAAGAGATCTGCAAAATGTCATTGTTTCTGTCTCTTTACTTAAATATTTTTACGGGATATTCTTTTTATCCAAGTATTTTCCACAACTGCTAAATAAATGGCATGGTCATGACTCATGACAAATAACAGTCGTGTGCTAAATGGAATATGAAATAATAAAAATGCATCTATTCAGGACGACATGGCAAAATTACTCCATAATGGTCAAAACTGTCGACTTCACCTTTACTGTCGCACCTCCCGCATTCATGACACCTAAATTGGACATATGTCATTTCCCTGCTCCCCGGCTTCGGAGAATAAACAAACCAAGAGGCATGACAGCTAGCCAACATGCTAACCCGAACCGAGTAATGTTTCAAAGTCCTCGAAGCGGAAAATCACACATAACTAGCCCGGATTATTTGACATGATGACTGAGTTGTCGATTGTCTTTGTGGATCGGCAAACCGCCCGGCGGAGAGCAATTTACAGGTCGTTCCCCGGAGGAGGGCGGCTGCAGTTGTTGTGCAGCTAACGTGCAGCTAATTTGCATGAGGAGAGCTTTTTACATGCCTATCAATGATCAAACGTAAGTAGTCCTTTATTTAAAGAAAGTTTGTAGTGTTTACTTTGTAATCGCTGTATTCGTATTTGACATAATACAAAACAATGTTTACTCACTTCCTCGTAAGTCCAATGGTCCCACAGTAGTAGGGCTTGTTTTGGCCAGTATCCACGGTGAATGGGAACCTTTTGAAACTCCAAAAAGGCGCACACGCCTCTCCCTCATACAGCAAGATTTTTCTGCAGCCGTTTGGCCGGCGTGATGCGAAAAATAAACGTATTAATCCAAAAAATCAGCTGAATCCTTAGTCCTCATACACAACAGTACGGCTGTATAGTGAAGAGGACTCCTTCTCCCGTACACGTCACAGCGCCCTCCTTCTCAATGCAAGACCGAAGCCGGAAGTCACTCATTCAGGAGCATAAAATACCGCGTGTATTATGAAATAGTCATGCTTTTCGTGTCACATACACTTTAAAGGGGAAGATCAGAATTTTTCACATATGGCTTAATCTTCGAGTTAGCGGGGGTTTAATTAATCGATGGAGTTGATTTTAACCACCATTGACCCGCGCTAGCTTAGCCACTCCCGAGCCCTGAAACTAACAAATAGTAACTTACAAACTGCATGGAATTTGAATGAAATCAACTCCACCGACTAATTAAACCCCCGTTAACTTGAAGATTAAGCCTAAGGTAAAAAATTCTGAACTTCCACTTTAAAACAAAGACCTAGCCGTTAAGTTGTAGTCTATAAAAGTTGTAAAGCAATAGAACAGACAAAAAAAATGAAGAATGTGAAGTGTGAAGTATTGGCTGTATTTCCAGTGAGCAAATGCAGCCGTTTGTGGTATCTCTCCTGCCTCTTTCATTGTTCGCGTCCTGACGAGGTAGCTAGGCTATGTTAGTTTGGCCGCAGACTCTCAGCGCTCACACAGCATGGTAATACACAAGACCCTTATGAGGAAATAACAGAATAATAACACACAGACAGTTTACAGACGTAGTTTCTATGGAATGTACTCACTTTTATTGCCAGGGGTTTAGATATTAATGGCTATATTTTGGGGTATTATGAGGGGTATATAAATTAACTCCATTATATAAGCTACACACAGACTACTTTTCATTGTGTCAAAGTGTCATTTTGTCAGTGTTGTCCCATAAAAAGATATGCCTTAATATTCGCAGAAATGTGAGGGGTGTACTTACTTTTGTGATACACTGTACAAAGATCAGATCACATTTGATGGGGATTTTATGCAGAAATATCATAAATTCCAAAAGGTTCATATGCTTTTTCATACCACTGTATTTAAGAAGCTAAGAATAGCTGATATTTGTTCAGAAAGGGTGGGAAATGCTAAAATTTAACCCATATATGGGCACATGTTTAAATTTCTTTAGGGAGTTATTATTTTAATTCTGGTCTGATTCAATTTCAGTTGGATGCGACTTGATGATTGTGTGTATCTCTTTATAAAGGCAGATTTGTGGATACGTCTATTATGTCAGATTTCATTAGATTGTGTCAATTGAATTGTCAATTGGAAAACACAGCATGTCGTACTTAACACAAACCTTAAGCTAAAGCCACAAAGTATCATAGTTTTCGAATTACCAAAGCGAAGGTGTGCCTTGAACTGCAATGCAAGAAAAAAAAAAAAAAAAAGAATAAATAAAAACATCAACAAGTGTCTCTTGAGTGAGTTGTTTTCTACAAAAAGAATGGCAAAGAGGGCAGTGATGAATGACACAGTGATAAGTTGTTTGTCACGCTCACCTTGAGCGAGTCAAAACAGGCGATGACTCGGCCGTTTTCCACTTGGCAGCTCTTGGCGGGGTGGGCGAACTTGCACTCATTGTCCGGCCGTGAGCACGTACCCCTCTGGAATTCTCGACAGACCTCCAAAGTCAACCACTTTGTGTCTCGGATCGGTGTCACGTTCACTGCCATTTTGAAGCAGGAGGGACAGCAGTAACCGAAGCAGCCGAAGAGGGCTGATGAGGAATAATGTATCTCCAGCAAATGCAATTATGAGTGCGCCTGTGTAAAGCTAATGAGGATGTATAAGTCAATGACATGGGAGAAGGTGGGCTTGAAAGGTTTTTGTTTGGATTTCAGCCAAGGGTGGCTTCCTTAGGCTCTACCACCTGTAGCTCATCCTCAGGGCCTGTTTCCCTCAAATAGGAAGCCTTTCGCGGTCAGATACTTCCCTGCTGGCTCGCTTCTCTTCTCAACTGTCAGATGAGAGGATGGTAAAACATTATTGATCGCGTCGGCCCATGATGGGAAGAAGCAGGGCTCTGGGGAAGAAGGAGGAGGAGAAGGGTGTGGTGGAGAAGATGAGAGCGACAATCTCCTTCCCGCTCACAACATCTGATTGGATCTGTTTGTTCTCAACATCAGGCTTTATTTGCACAGGAGAGATAAAGGCAGGGAAGGAGGGGCCCAACTTTAGCGAATCAGTGACGTACTGGATGGTGTCGGCGGCCCTGCGAAGCAGTGCTGATGACAGTGGCAGGCTTCAGCGGAGTCCAAGAGCCATAGGCAGGAGAGGAAGAAGGCACTTCTCTCTGTGGAGGAGGAATAGTGTCAATGAGGCCAGACATACAAAAACCAAGGCTTAGACGTTCTCACACATTTGGACTCAGTTGGTCAAAAGAAGTTTGTGTCATGTGCCTTACATGGAATACCTCATTTTACAAACGGATTTCCATCCCTAAAACAGACTTAATCCCAATTTGTGCATACTATAGGTATGAACGTGCTGTAGTCTGTTACTACTTTACACTACTGCTGTAGTATAGTAATACATGCAGTGAATATTTGTGTAAAAAAAACTTAGCGATAAGTGTTAAAACAACCTAATTAAAAAGTAAGTAAGTAAGCATGATGGTTACTGAGGGCAAAACTAAATACTGTATTGGTTCTCAAAAAACTGTATTGGGTCTTGTTTCTGTAGTGCCTGCCCATCGAATTAAGTAAGACAAGTGTTTTTTTGGGCGGGTATGTTTCAAATGTTACACAATATATTTTGTCAGAAAGTCCTCTTCAAAACCATCTTGAGATTGTCCATCCATTAATTGAGCATAA
Source organism: Corythoichthys intestinalis (assembly GCF_030265065.1). Lineage (NCBI taxonomy): Eukaryota > Metazoa > Chordata > Actinopteri > Syngnathiformes > Syngnathidae > Corythoichthys > Corythoichthys intestinalis. The sequence goes on along the minus strand of NC_080400.1, from coordinate 27,273,682 downwards.
ACTTCACTATCAGTTGACGAGACAGGTCCAACTGACATGGCGCCACGGCTTCCAGTAGGGGGCCGGGCCAGGCAGAGCGTCGTGGGAGGCTTTCAGTTCGATAAAGTCAAACACATACTGCGTTCTAACACCGGATTTAGGTGGAAACAGGACAAATGTTTTAGTGCATACAAGCAGACAGGAGTGTCTCAATATTGATTTGGACGAGGATTCATGGTAATTCTTATATAAAATAGAACCATGCATGCACTTTGAAACGTAAAATAAATTAAATGAATGGAAAAAATTAGCGTAACTCTAGGTTGAAATATTTACGTAAAATGAATGATAATGGCCCGTTTTTTTTTTTTTTTTTGCTCTTAACAAGAATCTAGACTGTTTTACGTTCGTATCTTTAGAAGTTCCGGAATTTATGCATTTATTGTTCAATTTAAAAAGATCTTTGTTTTGTGATGGCCGCCATGTTGGATTTTGTATCCATCCACAATAGCTTAACTTTACATTCAAATAATTAGGTCATTTTCGGGTTAACTGCCCGTTTTTTGGCAAAAAAAACCTAGTAATTTAGACATTTCTTCGTCCATACAAAAAAAAAAAAGGTTTTTACGTATTTTATTTTATGAAACATTTCAATCTAAAAGATAGCCAGATAGCCGGCAAGATGGGGCAATATTGACATCGGAATTCAACCTAAACAAGTTGTGATTGTATATAGAAAAATGCAAAATTTGCTTTTGTTGAGTAAAATTAAGATGATTCTGCATGCTTTCCTCAAGTATTAAGTTTCTGATGTGAAAATTCAGTGATTTATTAGCTGTTGAAAACATCAAAATTGCTCTAAAAAAAAAAAAAAAAAAAAAATCCAAGTCGCTATTTCGGGCAAAAACTTATATGATCTGTTAAATATTGTTATTGTCTTTTTATTGGTGATTATCTCTGCATTTGGCGATTTTTGTGCATCTAGCATAAAATCTGAGAATTTTATAGCCAGTTTAAGTTTTGTTATACATATATAAAAAAATAAATAATCATGATTTTATTCAGGAAACGACTTTGAATTTTTTTATGTCACTGCTCAGGGAGACTTATATATGCCCAAGGGATGTGCCTGTCTTGGTTTTAGGTCGCTAAAATATTTTAAGTTTTTGAAAATAGGCCCCCTATGGAGTGGCTGCGCACCCCGTTTCCCTTCAACTGATAGTGAAGTCTATGACTTAAGTTATTTTACTTTTTCACTTGCTAAGAAGACTACACTGAACGACTTTCGAGTTGAAACCAAAAGCCGAGAAAATTAAGTTTGTGCTAAGGGGCACAAGAACCAGTTTGTAAAAAAACAACTATGATCTTTTTACATATATTTTAAAATTATTATAATAACCTCCGCTAGTTGGTGAGACATACAGAAGGTAGATTTTATGCATTCAGTCACGAATTTCTGTCTGTTTGTCTTTGAAATACTGTACCTAAAAACACGAATAAAGGAATTATTATCAAATTTGCAAGTTTGAAATAGGTAACTGAATAGGAGACAACAAAGGACGGAAAAGGAATTCCCATTCAAGTTTGCAGGGTAGGTGATATGATGAGAATAGAAAGGGACAAAGGTCAAAGAGATAAGAAATATGGTAATGCTTTGAATTTGGCTGCTTAGGGGGATGGCTTCTCGGTCATAGTGCTCCTCCTATTCATATATTTATTTATTTCATACCATGCCATTTGAATTAACTCATTGGCTGCCATTGATGACTATAGACCCTACTCACATGACGTCACAACCACGCCTCCGCGCCATATTGTCCGTCTACTTGTCGTTTTGACGCATTACCGCTACGTAATTTCCTCCTATTGTGGCGTGTTTTTCTGCTCGTTAACATTAATAATCAAAATGGTGAAGGCGTGTGTGGCGGGTGGTTGCAATAACAGAGAAGATAGACGGAGAGACTTGAAGTTCTACCGTATCCGAGAGACCCGGAGAGGAGAGCGAGATGGACTGCTGCGATTCGACGAGAAAACTGGGCTCCAAACGATTACCACAGATTATGTAGTAGTCATTTTATATCTGGTAAGATGCATTTAATATATATTTAGAGGGTTTTGGGCTGGCAACCACAATTAAGATCATTGCGAGGCTAATCGCCGACAACATACAGTTTCAAATTCAAGATGCTTATTTCTTCCACCATCATTACATTTTGAATAATATTTAGCTAGTACCAAGTGAAAGAAGCTGGCCTCGTCTACAGATCATCAGTTAAACAGGTGTGTCCAAACCTTTTGCAAAGGGGGCCAGATTTGGTGTGGTAAAAATTTGGGGGGCTACCTTGGCTGATTTACATAGAACAATTATTTTTTTTTATTTAAACAAATTTTAGCAAGCCCTTCTGTGTGTCACATTTGCTTTATATTTTTTTTAATTCATAATTTCAACAATCTCGTCTTTGTGGCGTTCTCTTTCGACACTCGGGCTCTTGCGAAAAACTGCTGCTGTGAAATTAAGCTAGCTTCAAGTTACTATAATTTCTCGCTGTAATGTCATACATGTCAGCGTGTCTTGTTCGGTAATATTATCGCCTCACATCGAACTCTGAAAACAGCGACTGTCTCTTTGCAAATGAGGCAGACACAGTTGTTGCATGTTTTATTGAAGAAATAGTCCAATATCCACCTATCCTTGAAGCGTCGGCCATCGCAGTCAGTTTTTTTTTAATTGATTGTCGCCATTTTAGAAAATTGGAAGTAAAGGGTCACACGGGGTAATGTTGCTAAAGTTTTTCAAACTTTCGTGAGAATAGGCTGATTTTGTGTGGACAAAATAGTTGTAGATATCAGAGTAGCAGATGTCAGGCAGAGAGGGCGAAGACAGCGGGTCGAAAAATATCGATTTAGGCATCAAATATGGATCTGGCGAATGGATAGGCTGAAGCTTTTCCACATAACGCCTTTTATGCAACGCATCCAATGAGTTTACAGCGTCTGAAAGCACTGGGGCTTCCATGAATTGCTCTATAAACTGAACGACTAATTGAAACCATTGAAAATAGGGCTAAACAGAGACGGACAATATGGTGGCCGGATACAGCGACACGTCATTCTGAGACGTTGGTGAGTAGGGTCTATAGACGCCTACTTGAAACAAACAAATTTAAAATCCAGTCTAAAAAAATTATAATTTAAATTCACATTAGAAGGATGGAAGGAGACACAAGATTGAATTTCTATCATTGTCAATGGCAGTGAAAGAGTTAAGGTGCTTACCGGCACTGAATAGGATCAGCGAATTAACATGATTCCCCAAACTTTGAAACATGCACAGGTTCCTTGGTTCATCATGAGCATGGCATGCAAAAATATCCAGGATTCAGTCCAAAGAAACACTACTTTATGAACTCATTCTAATTACCTCACATATTTAGTTGGACTTTAATTAGAATGTATTAGAGGAAAATCAATTTACTACATTTGCCTCTGCTACTGTAGGTAGTGTGATGGCTCCTTCACTAATTTGATCAAAGCTTCAACCAACAAAGTGTTCTCGTCTAAAAGAAAAAAATAAAATCAAGTGTGTCCTTTCACATTAGAAGTGCATCATGCTTGATTATACTGGGAATGGGTAGATATGCTGACAACAAAGTAATCTTCTTTTAAATTCAATTACTTCACACAGAGTAGATATAACAGCCATATCTACAAAGTAATTTCCATGCAGAATAGGTCTAGCTGAATTTTGTATAACAAATAAATCAGGTTTATCTTTTAATTGATGATACCCTTGTTTTGGGAGGTTGCTCAGCACTATTTGAGCCAGAGGTCAGAAATTCCAGGAAGGTAGTTCTTCCAGTCAAAATAAACTCAGATTGCATTTAAACATAAGTATATGATTTGATTGTCTGAGACACAATTCAAATATACTCTGCTGCACTGGTAGTGCCTGCTACAGTGAGGCATATCAATGATTAACAAGTGAAAAGACCAAGTTAAGGTCAAAATACACAAGTACAAAGAGAAACTGAAACCAGGATTTATTTTTAGATTGATGCGTGAAAAAAATGTATTGTGTAGCCTCGTCTGGGGAGTAATTTGTACGATTAGGTTTTTTTTTTTTAGAGAACCTAGCATGCATGGTTTTAGAATGTAGGAGGGAGGCAGAGTACCTGGAGAAAACCCACGCAAGCAAAGGTTGACAAGGTAGAGCCAAGATTTGAACTCAGAATCTCTAAAAATTCATTGGGTGGCTGTAATCAATTTTAAAATAAAATCACACACAGTTGTTTAACTGACTGACTTTTTAATTTTTTTTTTTTTTTTTTCATCATAAGAGCTTTCAATCTTTTCCATCCTCTAATGATATCAATGTAAAATCAGTATTGGCATTCAGCCACCGAGAAACCGAGACAAGGCGATATGAGAGTTCTCATCACAGGGAGGCAGAATACGGAACAGTGATGATATTCTCTTCCACATCCTCATTAGATCTACTCTGACAAACACATTTTGACCTCCTCGGTCGCACAAAAAACTCTTTGCACAGTAAGCACCCTCATGCCCGCAGCCCACATGTTGTTACATCACCTCTTCATCCCCCGCTCACTAGAGCAGATGTGTTTGTGTATGCTCTATTGTTAGTTATACTTTATTTAAAGCAAGTTTCAAACTCTTCACCCCAACCTCCAAAACACAACATCACATAGTACGTAATGTTACCTTGTTTTTGTCATAGGCCTGGAACACAGAAATATTTAAGGAAAGCTTATCTATTACAGACACCACACATGATGATAAAAAAATGTAATCACTTAAAGCAAACCTAGGTAACTTTTCAACCTTTATAAAAAATATTTTCATAACATTTGTGATAATGTGTCAACTAACAACGAGTTGTATCGCTTTCACTGACGCTAATTAACTTTTAAGAGGGTAGCAGGAACCACAGAAAAAAAAAAGAAAAAAGAACTTCAAATGCGCTGACTGCTTTAAGGCATACGTCACTTCCACCTTTCCCCGTACATTATAAAGACGGAAGTCGACGTATGAATTCTGTAGAGATGGCAGAGCAACAAAAGAGACAAAACGTTTTGTCTGAGGAGGAAAAAAAGAAGGCTACCACCATATGGAGGAAAACAGACAAGACAGAAAAAGCAGTTTTTGCTCTTGCAACCTTCTTTAAAATAAGCTGCTGTATTTTATGCCAAAAGAATTGTTGTGTTTGAAAGAACAATATGTCTATATGCTGCCATAGCAGATTCATGGCACATTAAGCCCCCCGAACTATTTTTAATTTGTACGTTTAACCCTCAAAACCCCCGTTTACAGACGGCGCGCAACCACTTTTGTTTCAACCCATCCATGAAACGTAGGTATTTAATTATATTTATTATTCAAAATGTTTGTCATTTTTAGCTTGGAATCATTAATTGATGTCTAATATTTTGTTAAAAAAAAAAAAAAAAAAAAAAAAAAAAAAACGACTTAAAAAAATTATTCACTCGCGTATTTTAAACTTTTAAACAAATTACGTCACAATGAAAAAAATGGTGTCTGTAAAAAAGTCACAGATATCTACCTCATAACTATCGCTTAACTGTACAGTGGGGCCAATAAGTATTTAGTCATCCACTAGTTGTGCAAGTTCTCCCACTTAAAAATATTAGCGAGGCCTGTAATTGTCAACATGGGTAAACCTCAACCATGAGAGACAGAATGTGGGAAAAAAAAACAGAAAATCACATTGTTTGATTTTTAAAGAATTAATTTGCAAATCATGGTGGAAAATAAGTATTTGGTCAATACCAAAAGTTCATCTCACTACTTTGTTATGTACCCTTTGTTGGCAATAACGGAGGCCAAACGTTTTCTGTAACTCTTCACAAGCTTTTCACACACTGTTGCTGGTATTTTGGCCAATTCTTCCATGCAGATCTCCTCTAGAGCAGTGATGTTTTGGGGCTGTCGTTGGGCAACACAGACTTTCAACTCCCTCCACAGATTTTCTATGGGGTTGAGATCTGGAGCCTGGCTGGGCCACTCCAGGACCTTGAAATGCTTCTTACAAAGCCACTCCTTTGTTGCTCTGGCTGTGTGTTTGGGATCATTGTCATGCTGAAAGACCCAGCCATGTCTTATCTTCAATGCCCTTGCTGATGGAAGGAGATTTTCACTCAAACTCTCTCGATACATGGCCCCATTCATTCTTTCCTTTACACAGATCAGTCGTCCTGGTCCCTTTGCAGAAAACCAGCCCCAAAGCATGTTTCCACCCCCATGCTTCACAGTGGGTATGGTGTTCTTCGGATGCAATTCAGTATTCTTTCTCCTCCAAACACGGGAACCTGTGTTTCTACCAAAAAGTTCTATTTTGGTTTCATCTGACCATAACACATTCTCCCAGTCCTCTTCTGGATCATCCAAATGCTCTCTAGCAAACCGCAGACGGGCCTGGACGTGTACTGGCTTCAGCAAGGGGACGCGTCTGGCAGTGCAGGATTTGAGTCCCTGGCGGCGCATTGTGTTACTGATAGTAGCCTTTGTTACTGTGGTCCCAGCTCTCTGTAGGTCATTCACTAGGTCCCCCCGTGTGGTTCTGGGATTTTTGCTCACCGTTCTTGTTGTCATTTTGGCGCCACGGGGTGAGATCTTGCATGGAGCCCCAGATCAAGGGAGATTCCATTTTCTAATAATTGCTCCCACGGTTGATTTCTTTACACTAAGCGTTTTACCTATTGCAGATTCAGTCTTCCCAGCCTGGTGCAGGTCTACAATTTTGTCCTTGGTGTCCTTCGACAGCTCTTTGGTCTTGGTCATGGTGGAGTTTGGAGTGTGACTGACTGAGATTGTGGACAGGTGTTTTTTATACCGATAATGAGTTAAAACAGATGCCATTAATACAGGTAACAAGTGGAGCCTCGTTAGACCTCGTTAGAAGAAGTTAGACCTCTTTGACAGCCAGAAATCTTGCTTGTTTGTAGGTGACCAAATACTTATTTTCCACTGTAACTAGGAAATAAATCCTTTAAAAATCAAACAGTGTGATTTTCTTTTTTTTTTTTTCCACATTCTGTCTCTCACGGTTGAGGTTTACCCATGTTGACAATTACAGGCCTTTTTAATCTTTTCAAGTAGGAGAACTTGCACAATTGGTGGTTGACTAAATACTTATTGGCCCCACTGTATCTTATGCTGGGTACCAGGGTTTGCAAGAGACATGTACTTTATGTAAATGTGAAATCCATTTTAGCTTTTTGCTGACTTCATTTGATCATGCTAGACATTACTTTAGAACAGAATGACATGCAGAATAATTTATTTTGCTTTATCATAATTAGATTTGCACCGCTGCCAAAATTGAATTATTGAGGAAATAATAACAACGAGCTACAACGTAGATTGGTCAGAGAACTCTATAACGTCGCATGCTAATGGTTTCTTTGCTGGCAAATGTGGATTTTTTTTTTTTTTTTTTTAATTTCAGAGGAATACCTTTGATTTTAGCTCAAGAACCTGGAGGCAATAAAATTAAGTTTTATTTAGGGTTTTTGTGTGACACCTTCAACAGAAGGATTCAAATGAAAAAAGACTTTGTGAAGACAATATTAACACAAAACAGTTGTTGACATTTGTCACTAATAGCAACTGCTAACAGACTCGTTTTCAACTTGATAGGAATGTTAAACTGATTAAAAATTTTTTTTTTAAAAATACACTTTGACCTTTGTACAGATTTGTTCACTCCGTCCACTGGTGAAGCAACAAGGAAGCTTCAGTGATTCTGCGAAATACAATAACAATGCTGTCACTTTCTAGTAATTGCGATCCAAGAATAGTCAAGGAAAAATATTGTTTTAAAAAAACAACAATAATGTGGTTGTAATTGGATTGGGTCGAACGTATTTGTGGTTTATGAGTTTGTTTTTTTAGGGGGGGGGGCTCTGAAAAACCCCTACATCTGGAACTGTTGCAAATAGGAGATGGCTGTCATTGCCAAACTATTAAATATAGAGAAGCACAATGAGTATTGTTACTGTCTATTCTCACTTACCTACCTGACTATCGCTACGACTCTGCTCCTCTCAATGCAGTTTGTCGGGCCAAACATGAGGACCATAGCAGATGCAAATGAAATATGCCAAAGGGGTATGAAGGTGGTGTTCAATTGTTCAATGATAAACATGCTCACCTCATGCAGACAACATATGGAGTTCTGCTCTGGAATGGATTATTGTGACCATTCACTTCTAGATTCAAACAGACTTTGAAGAAGAAGAACAACAAAAGATGTTAAGTCCAATTTCTTGTCTGTTTTTGACGCCTACCCTTCCATTTATTTAAAAGACGTCCAATGGGGCGTATTTGGACAATTTAATTTTCCTTGATATTTGCTGTAGTTTAGATTCTCTGTATATACATACATATATACTAGGCCCGAACGATATTGGAAAAACTATTGTTGCGATTTTTTGGGGGTTTGCGATATATTGCGATATTATATTGCAATATTAAATATGTATATATATATATATATATATATATATATATATATATATATATATATATATATATATATATATATATTTTTTTTTTTTTTAAAGAAATTGTCACTAGATGACTTGAATAGCTGTTTGGTAAGACTTTGGATGACTCACCATCACCACAGTGAGCCCTCGTTTTTCGCGGGTAATGGGGACCAGCACCCGCCGCGATAAGTGAAAAACTGCGAAGTAGCGCCCCCCCCCCCATTTTTTTTTTTTTTTTTTTGTGTGTGTGTTTTTTGTGCTCAATGTATTTATTCAGATTTAGCATTGGAAAGAGATACATATGAGACATGGTTTTTTTTCTCACTTTTTCCCCCCAAAGTGATTTAAAAAATGTATAAAAATAAATGGTTTTTAAGCACTTCAAATGTCATAATTATGATCAGTTTTAAACATAACTGTCCAACCAAATTATTTTTTAATAAGAATAAAGTACTGTAGTAGAAAATGCTTGGGTTTATTAAATGATTCTGTTTATCCATCTTAGCTGTGACTCTTGGAGTGACATGTAGAAATTTCAAACTCCTCATGAACACTTCTGGCATTTATTTTATATGTCTCCAACGTCCCCACAAACACACACATTCATTCCAGCGCGGGTTCCTTGCAGAAATTGTTTAACGAACAATTGTTGAACGAAGTTTGGCACATTGCTCCGCTTTTAAGTCTGCTTCTTTGGCAAGATCAAAGACAACAAGCATCATTAACTTTGATAAGCAAGTGCTGCAGTGACTGTGAGGAACAAAGGGCTGGGAGAGGGAGGGTGTGAGGCTGTGCGCAGAACAGACAGCAAGGCGTATGTGGATTAAAAATACCAAAAACTATCGCACGTGCTTGCGATGGGACTATCGCGCATGCACACATCGCGATGGCGATGCTTAAACGATATATCGTTCAGGCTTAATATATACAGCATATTAGTATGTGTTCATTGGTTTTATTTAGATGATGTCAGGCTGGCATTGGTGGGGTGTGTCTTATAAGTGCATTTTTCAAACTCTCTGGGTGGAGGCCTAATTCAGCTTGGAAAATTTCCCATTGCATACCCTTTTTCTTTTTTTTAGAACCACACTTGTTCCTCTTAAAATCAGAACATCTGAGTTGTGTCCCTTTAGCCCTGCAGTGTTTATCTAGCCATAGTGGGCTGCATTCTTATTCACTTATTCTTCATCTCAAACAGCACAATCAGATGATCTCAAATGTGTGACAGCTGTCATGGAAGAGAAAAATCAAAGTCCAATACTAGCCTGCTTTTTTTTATGGGTCACTATTCACAAATTCACCTATTCATTCACTTTTTTTTTCTTAATAGTGTCCTCAGCCATACGCAGAAAGTACTCATTTATTCGTGGTTGCTTGATACTCTAAAATGAAGTCAAACCCTGCCTGAGATTCCTTTCAAGCTAATAGGAAAGGGAACAAAAGGTAAAAACAATCTAAGAATCATCGCACGAAATCTCTTGTCAACTGTATTTGGACACTGCATTTTCCTGTGCTTTTCTTAACCACCACTATCAGATGATAAATGTTGACTGGTGAAATGCAACAAAAAGCTGTACAAAATGAAGCACAGAGCAATGGGATGGGTGTTTGACTGTAGGGGAAGAATGTCACTGAAGGACGTCGGCCCATCTCTTATCCAAATTGCTCCCCCGAGTCATACTGTCAACACAGACTCTTAATGAGCCACTGTTACGAAAGCCTTGTGATGTGATGGTACCGCAGATTGGATACAGACTGTCCCCAACATTACTTACACAATTAAATATAAGAGAATAATAATACTAATGTTCAGTTTTGATTGACTGACCATAGCGCAAGTCCTCAGTTCAGCCAAATTTCAAAGCACGTGCTTTGATTTTTCTTTGGTATTTTTTTAAGGATGCACCGAAAGCAAAATGTTTGCCTGAAACTGAAAACCGAAAGTTGCCAACACTTGGCTGAAAAAAACACATGTATACAATTTATTTTTTATTTCCTTTTTTTTTTCTTTTATATATTTTATTTCATTATTTTCCGACTAATGCCCTTTGGCTTGGCACTATCCCAAGGATAGTCGGTATGCTAGGAGTGACTTTTTTTTTTTTTTACATTTCCGTGAGCCTTTTATACCAGCCGTATTGTTCTGCATGTTTGTCGGCTGATTAGTGGTGGAAAAATTATTCAGCGTTGTATCGCCTTGAGACACTTCAGAAGAACAGATTTTACAGACGCAGGGTTCGTACACCTTTTTCATGGCCAAATTCAAGCACTTTTTAAGGACTCTCACGATCAACTTGAGGCTGGAGGAATTTGGTTTGAAAGGTGCCGATTCTTTTTTTTTTTAACCTGTCTTGTTCAGCTGCTTGACATAAAGAATGGAAATCTAAGTGTCCTATATGTCCTACAGTTTTTATGTATCTCATGGGAGGAAGATATACTCCCATTGTAATGATTATTCATTCTGTTTTGTTTATTAGGAGAAAGCAGTGAGCAGGAAGGGGTTATGAGGGGACAGAAAGGAAAATAGAAAAGGAGAGAAAGACAAAAGAGAAGAACAAACAACAACAAGAAATACATTCAACGGCTACACTAATACAGTAGTGCTATCGTTAGCTAATTGTATTTCCGGTTGACACCATGTGGGGGATGTGATGAACGAGGAGAAAAAGAAGGAGGGGAGAGTCAAACAGAGATGTGATTAGGTGGGGTGGAGCGTACACAAATCAGGAGTGTGAATTAGGCATGTGCCGGTATGAGATTTTGACGATACGATAACCGTGAGCAAAAATACCGCGGTTTCACGGTATCACGGTATTGCAATTATAGCTCCAAAATGTGGTATTTTGAGATGTATGGGTTAAAAAAAAAAAAAAAAAAAAAAAAAAAAAAATTTCCATTGAACAGGATTTTTAAAAATTTTTCAGAACATAGTTGCAAATTGGAACATGAATATATTGTTAAAATAAATAATCAATGATAAAACAAATATTTTAAATAAAATTAAAATAAATATAACTTATAGACTACAGTATACCCACAGCCACAGCTCAAGTTGCTCAAGATTAGAGCAAGAACAAAATAATTTCTATAAAAAAGTAAAAACACTTCTGAATAAAATTTTTAAAAAATTATTCTGCATAACTTTTTTTTTTTTGAGGGTGAAAAAGCTCAATTGAAGTTTCGCCATTTTCAGCCACTGTGTCAACTCTGGTCTACTTGATGTCATGCGTTTGTGTGAAAAAGAACATAAATAATTCATAAGTTAATAAGTTAGTTAAAATGTATAAGTTAATTAAAATGTAAATATTGTTGTGGAAAGGTTTCATAAAATGTAAATATTGTTGTGGAAAGGTTTCATCTAAAAAAAAACACACAAAAAAAACATTGGGAGCGAGACCTTCCTTGATCCAGCGAACGAGGATTTGTGCTTAGGGCAAGTTCATCATTCGCAATTAGCGATCTTTGACGCGATTCCTTTTTTCCCTTCATTCAAGCAAATCAAGCTTGTTTTCTCACTCTGCAGCTGTAACACTCGACGAAGTTGCTCTCCCAGCTAAGCCTAGGCTAACATTTGTCTTTGTAAGCTTTTAGTTAGTTTGTATATTGAATTTGAAAGGAAAATGTGTGTTTTGTTTTTGGTGAACTTTTTCATGATGCTAATCTGTTGAAGCTACTCACACATGGAAAAATACAATTGTACAACGTTTTAAATGTCTTCATTTTGTATATTCCATTTACCACAGTTTGAGAGCTCAATAAATTGAAGAAAAGTACGCCTTATGTTTGGAGTATTTGTTTTAGGGTTCGTTGGCTGTCCAGCCGATAGCGTCACTTTCACACACAGCAACAAACGGGAGGGGGTGAGCGCTGCCGCGCCAAGCCACTTCCGGCTGCGTTTTTGACACATGAAAAATAGCGAATACCGTACTACGGTCTGACGGAGAATTTTAGTGGTTTTGAAACCGTGACGTTTTCACACCACGGTAAACCGTGAAACCGGTAACCGGCACATGCCTAGTGTGAAGTGTAGAATCCAGTATTATGTGAATCACTTGTAAGTGTGGATATGTTGACATCCTAATCCATACTGCCTGATCGCTAAATCCTGGCACCGATAGTTTCTCTTCTTGAGTGTGTCTAATTGCACCCAGTCATGTGTGAATCTTATCAGACGTGTAATAGTCCTGCAGACAAGTTGTAATGCTGTGTGGGGGCCGCACCCCAGACAACCGGGGTGGGGGGGGATGAGCCAGCACAGCCCGTCCCTCCTCCGCAGCTCCAGCAAGAGGGCCGCCGCCATTCTCCTGGGACTCAGGGTGGTGCCCCGGACCATCCGCAACCCCATTAACCGGCCTTCAGGGAAGGGATGAGGCGTTGCCGATTCTGAAACCTCAAACTGTGACAAACTCTGAAAGTGGTGCTGGTCTCGTCATAGCATTCTGTTCGGTGGCCGATAAAACCTTGAACAATGCGCTTTCATGAAAGTTTGGGACACTTGAAAAATGGGTCTCACGCCTCCAATTGCTCAGGTAAATGGAACTCTCGATGTACGATTCTGTGGTAGAGTAGTTCACAACAACAACAAAAAACTGTTCCCTTCTCGCCCAAACTTGCAAAGCTCTTTACAATGCTATTACAATATCGCCTTACTCCTGAAAACAAGACTCTCTGTTTTCTTATGCAACAAATGGGATTGATCAAAAGTCAGGCAAGTGAGCCGAGACCTAGCGGCAACGAAACCGAGCGAAGTCGCTTCAAGGTGACTGGCAGAGGGGTTGTGGAAGTCGCGGGAAAAATGTGAGAAAAAGAGAAGGCGGTCATGCTATAAACGTATTGTAACCGCTATGTTAAAAAAAATAAACAATTAAAATTTGAGCCGCATTCCAGAATATTGTACAGTAGGTGCTTCTTCACTAGGAGTGGGAACCTCTTGGTACCTCAAGATACGATACGATTTGATCTGACGATACAACGATTATCGATACACTGGTCAGGAAATCATTCTAGGATCGTCTATACAAACAACTAATAAACAGAACAACAAGCTTCTGCTGTGAATTGGAATGAGTTTATCATTAGTAGACGTCCAATCCATTTGAACTGGGAGGGTGGCAGCGAATGAACATTCGTTCATTCGATGCCATCCCTCCCACTTCAAATGGATTGAACGTCTATGGCCGGTAGGGGCAGCCAATGCCAGGCAGTGAGGTAATTTGGGGCCATTTAAGGTTATTTACCTGTTCATTTTCAATTACTTCCTGTTGATTTTGGGGTATTTTATGGGTCTTTTCCTGTTTATTTTGAAATACAGAACAGGAAATGACCTGGGAATCACCCGAATGAATAGGCAGTGACTCAGACTCAACAGAAAATGACGTGTAAATGCCCTAAAATGAACAGCATGTGACCTGTAAATGCCCTTAAAATCAGACATAATGACTGTGAATGCTCTGGTTTCGAATGAACGAACGTTCCCAATCTAAATGGATTGGGCGTCGAGCACCGTCAATGCAGCCTTAGAGTTAACTGAGACATTATTATGGTGGTGTTGGTTCATTTTTAGTTTTTTTTTTTTTTTTAGACATTAACACCTTTTCAAAACGATATCTTGATTCTTGGCAGGAGCATATCAATAACCTTTTGGGATACAAAGTATCACGATATATCACCATTTCGATATTTTGTCACACCCCTATTCTTCACAGTATTGAATATAATGTTACCTATTTTTAAGTGAGCAAGTGGCAGTGTTTTACAGACATCAATGAGTGTGGTGTAGTGTATCTCTTCTTCAATTAAGCATTAGCAGACGTGAAATAGAGTGCTTCAAAACACAACTCTTGAAAAAAGTCTGGAAGCCTTGATTTCTATTGCTCAAAAGAGCAAAGTCCATTTTAGCTATTGAGCTCTTGCGGCTTACTTGCATTTCCGCATGGAGATAAAACCAAATACCATCCCCTCGCAGTAACATGCGATAACCAAATGAATAGAAGACGAGTGTGAGGCGTCCAAATGGCAATTAGACAGAGAAGAAACCTGGCCGAGTTCACAGCCCAACTCCCGTCAACAGCCATGACAAAATGGGCCACGGGTGTGCCCGTTTAAATGAAAATATGAGACCGTGATGGAACAAGGCTAGAACTGTGCAGAACGTTGGCGAGGAGGAGATATATAAATAAATAAGGGCGTTATCAATAAGCATCTCAGCATGTGTGAATAATGTATGCAGGCAATTTCCCATCGCTAGAGGCAAAAGATATGATTATACCATTGGATCAACTCTGATGGGAGAGAGGTATGAAAGTAATTCGACCCATCTAAACAAAGAGCCTTTGACCCCACATCACCACTAGGGATTAAAAAGTATTGTATCTATTCTCACCGGGATAATCAAAGTATTGTGATATGTCACATCACAATGTCTCATAATGCAGTGCAGTTTAAGGGTAGGACACAAGAAAAATGTTGTGATATCACGTTATAACCTTTCACGGTACGGTATCAATTGGGGGTTAGATGAAATATCTACAGTGGTGTGAAAAAGTATCCGAACCCTTTGGAATTTCTCACATTTCTGCATAAAATCATCATCAAATGTAATCTGATCTTTGTATTTTCATCTGTGTGCTTTTGACAATGTCTGCTTAAACTAAAACCACCCAAATATTTATAGGTTTTGATATTTTAATGAGGATAGCAGGCAAACAATGACAGAAGGGGGAAAAATAAGTAAGTGAACCCTCTGCCTAAGGAGACTTAAAGAGCAATTGAAACCAATTTTTACAAAACATTTTAAGTCAGGTGTGTACCCAATCACTGATGAGTGGTTTAAAGCTGCCCTGCCCACTATAAAACACACACCTGGTAAGAAATCTCTTGATGAGAAGCATTGTCTGATGTACATCACGGCTCGGTCAAAAGAGCTGTCTGAAGACCTGCAATCAAGGATTGTTGATTTGTATAAAGCTAGGAAAGGATACAAAACCATCTCTAAAAGTCTGGATGTTCATCAATTGATAGTCAGAGAAGTGGTCTACAAATGGAGAGAGTTTGGCACTCTTGCTTCTCTCTCAAAAGAGTGGCCGTACACCAAAGATGACGCTGATGAAACCAAAGTTTAATTGTTCGGGAGTAACACACAAGGTCATGTGTGGAGAAAAAAATGGAACAGCTCACCAACATCAACACCTTATCCCTCCGTGAAGCATGGTGGAGGGAGAGCATCATGATTTGGGGCTGTTTTGCTGCGTCAGTGCCTGGACAACTTGCAATCTTTAATGGAAGAATGATATCAAACATTTATCAGAATGGTTTGCAAGAAAACTTGAGGCTGTCTGTCAGACAGTTGAAGCTAAAAAGAGGATGGCTGCTGCAACAAGACAATAATCCAAAACACAGAAGTAAATCAACTTCAGAATGGTTTCAGATGAACAAAATACACTTTCTGGAGTGCCAAGTCAATGTGCAGACTTGAACCCCATTGAGATGCTGTGGCATGACCTAAAGACAGCGATTCATGCCAGCCATTCCAGTAATCTGACTGAACTACAGCAGTTTTGTAGAGAAGAATGGGCCAAGATTAGTCCTAATGGATGTGCCAGACTGATCTGCACTTACAAGAAGCGTCTGGTTGAATTTGTTCCTGCCAAAGAGGAGGGTGGCACAAAATATCAAATGTGATGTTATTTCCACCTTTCTGTCATTGTTTGTATAGTGTCCACATTAAAATATGAAAACCAATAAATGTTTGGGTGATTTTAGTTGAAGCAGACACTGTTTTTCATCTGTGTGATTTTGACAAAGATCAGTTCACAGTTGATGGTGATTTTATGCAGAAATGTGAGAAATTCCAAAAGATTTAGATACTTTTTCAGAGCACTGTATGCATGCCGTTATATATTAGTTTCAAACAAAATATCCTAATGCTTAACAAGACATGTTCCTTAAGATTTCCCCATATTTTCCAGTAATAAATTACTGCATGATTGCCTATTACCGTTGAAAAAATATGTATTTTGTATACTAAATGTACATCAGGTTTTGACGTCCTCACTTTCCAAATGTGAGCAGACTTCAATTTCTTTCTTTTATTTTTAACTTATTTTTACTTCGTTTACATATGTAGTACATACTGTATGCAGTCCTCCAAATATATTGATTATTATGTAATCACTAGGGTTGTTCCGATCATGTTTTTTTGCTCCTGATCCGATCCCGATCGTTTTAGTTTGAGTATCTGCCGATCCCGATAGTTCCCGATCCGATTGCTTTTTTTTGCTCCCAATTGAATTCCAATCATTCCCGATAATTTTTCCCGATCATATACATTTTGGCAATGCATTAAGAAAAAAAATGAATAAAACTCGGACGAATGTATACATTCAACATACAGTACATAAGTACTGTATTTGTTTATTATGACAATAAATCCTCAAGATGGCATTTACATTATTAACATTCTTTCTATGAGAGGGATCCACGGATAGAAAGACTTGTGACTTTGTATATTGTGACTAAATATTGCCATCTAGTGTATTTGTTGAGCTTTCAGTAAATGATACTGTAGCCATGCCCAATGCATGATGGGAAGTGGAACCATGACTGTGCGTAGTGCTACCAATTGATATACCGTATCTTCTCTGCGTTGGGAAATAACATAAAGTGTTAAGAAAATGATCAATTGTTACCTTGCTTCCCCACATTGCTTCTCATGATATTTCTTATCGTGGGGAGAGGGATTGTAAGGCATTAGCCAATTAAAAAAAGGCTCCAAGGGCTGCCAAAATTCACTCTACTCATTTTACGCTGCCTTTTATCTCTCTACATAGGTAAAACGGCGCCATTACCAGTGTTGTTAATCTTACTGAAAAAAAGTAATTAATTATAGTTACAAATTACTTCTCCCAAAAAGTAATTGCATTAGTAACTCAATTACCTGAATGTAAGAGTAATTAGTTACTTGGCAAAGTAATTGGTGATAATTACTTTTTTTTTTTCCTCAAAAAAACAAAACAAAAACAAAAACAAAAAAAACATTGGCCACACTATGTGAAGTTTTTTTGTGAAGGTTTTTGGTACAATTGGCCCGAGCCCAATTCTTTGCCCGAATTTACCCTTCACCCTGAATCAACTGTTAAAAGTTGTTAAAACTGCTCCCATTATTGCATTAGTTCCCTTCTCTCTACTTTCGACAAATGAAAGTTTTAAAACTATTTCATCATTTAAAGATAGATTCAAGTCAAGATTTTGCCGATTAAGAAGTATTTTAGATAAAAAGTTACTTAGGTTCGTTAGGAAGGTTCTCTACAACAGAGCCGTAATAAAAGGTCTACTGCTTTAAGATGGCAGCTGTTTACTAATGCATCTAGTGCCGTGTCTGTCATTTTGCATCTAGTTATATCTATATACAGTATATGCAGTGTTGTTAATTTTACTTTAAAATAGTAATTAATTACAGTTACAAATTACTTCTCCCAAAAAGTAATTGCGTTAGTAACTCAGTTACCTGAATGTAAGAGTAATTAGTTACTTGGCAAAGTAACTAGTGATAATTTTTTGGTTTTTTTTCTCAAAAAAAAAAAAAAAAAAAAAAAAAAAACAACAACAACAAAAAAACAGGTCACACAATGTGAAGTTTAAAGGATTTGGGGGACAATTGGCCCTAGCCCAATTCTTTACCCTCCACTTAACTAGACACAAGGGTATTGCGATAACTAGCTAGTAACCTTTTCTACGTGTGGAAGTCATTTAAAGTTGTGAATCAACCGTTAAAGTTGTTAAAATTGCTCCCGTTATTGCATTAGTTCCCTTCTGTCTACTTTAAACATGTGTAAGTTTTAAAACTGTTTCATCATTTAAAGATAGATTTAAGTTAAGATTTTGCCGATTTAGAAGCATTTTAGATTTAAAAAAAAAAAAAAAAAAAAAAAGTTACTTAGGTTCGCTAGGAAGGATCTCTACATCAGGGCCTTCCTGAGAGGTCTACTGCTTTAAGATGGCGGCTGTTTACTAACGTATGTAGTCCTTAAAACATGTTGGCAATGCAGCTGTGTCGGTTTTTGCATCTAGTTCTATAATATGATATCTACCGTGCCATGTGGGCGTAGTTTGTCGGCTATGGCTACAGTCAGGTATTATTGGAGCCACCTAGCATCGCGGTTGCAACGGCGTCTTCCCCACTGCTGCTCTGCACTCGTACCCGTGAGTCCGTTTCTCTCAGACTTTTTTTATTCAACCAACTTAGTAACGCATAGTAACGCACGCCTTTCCCGTCTCAGTAACGGTAACGGCGTTGCCAAGATGAGAAAAGTAATTAATTAGATTACTCATTGCTGAAAAAAATAACGCCGTTAGTAACGCCGTTATATTGTAACGCCGTTATTAACAACACTGGCCATTACAGACTGAGCGCGACAATGCGTGAGTGGGTCGTGCAGTGCATGCATTAATTGCGTTAAATATTTTAACGTGATACATTTTTTAAAAAATTAATAATCGCCGTTATCGGGATAAATTTGATAACCCTACTTTAAGCCTAAACTAAAGACTCTGGATGAGTGTAACATATTATGTCTGTAACATTAAATATAATTAGAAAATGATTTAATTAAAAAAATATATATATATATATATATTTAAAAAAAGGCATGGCCGATATTTTTTTGCCGATTCCGATACTTTGAAATGACGTGATCGATCGACATCTCTAGTAATCTCTAATAATCACCGTTTCATTAGTATTGATATTGTCACTCTCACTACTCCCTAAAATTGCTTTAAAAAAATCGACGAATAAAAGTAACACAATGATAAATATAATACTTAATATTAAAAAAATATCTGCAAACAGAAGAGGAAAATCATTTGGAACCATGTCAGCTCCAACAGTGCTGTCGCCTCCTCTGATTTACACAGGCTCCCATAATGACTTACTTTATAAAGTTGAGTAATTCTTATTCTGAGCTAAATTTGCCTGTAACCCATAATGCAACCTCATTTTTTAGATGAAAACAGAACAAGTATTAACTACTTTGACGATATACTGTTTTCTGGCAAAGAATGTGCACACAATATTTTGCCTTCTAAATATTAAATCTTCACTTGATTTTAGTTATTGCTATAAATACAAGTATTTAAATACAATTCCTTCCTTCTTCCTTGACTTTGTAGCTCCTTGTTTACAGAGAGCAATCGGATCCAGTGCTGAAATGGGTACCCTAATGGCACTGCTCATTTGGCTCCATGAGATTATTTGCAGGCTTGTGGCAATAAGCCTTGATATAGACATGGGTGATTACTGTTGATTCATGATAATAAACCTTTGCTTCGCAATGATGATTAAAAACCAAGTGAAGGGGAAATAAAGTGCACTGTTTATGTAGAGCCAGCAAAGGGCAACAAAAAGTGGCATTTACTGCATTTTCTTGACTCTCATTATCAAAAGCAATATTCTGTTTGCATTTGCAGATGTGGAGCGAAAAAAATGAGAAGGTGAACAGAATGGACAGGTGAGAAATGAAAGAGAAAGAAAAACGCTGGCTGAAATATGTTTGTGTCCATTTGACAATAAACACCAATATGTTAAGTTGGAAACTTACGAACGTCAGCGAAGCAAAAGAGAAAAGTGGCGCGGTCATCGGGTAATACGGGCAGTTAAAAGGTTGCTGACTAACTGACGCTGCAAAAATCAGACGTCAGACGTGTCGTATTACAAACGGCGACACTGTGGATGTTGGACCTGAGCTGACCTTTACACTGATAGGACCAGTGTAAGAGAGGGAGGGGGCACAAGCTTGAAGCCCAGTGGTGGTGTCAGAGGATGGAGGGAGGCCAGAGAAAGAGTGATGGAAAGCTAGAGCCACATGGAAACAACAAGATGACAAAAAGTTGGGGTCCAGTTTTACCTTTTAAATATCACAAACTCCCACGTGACACATGGACCATTGCTCTGGGGATCCTAATAGGGCAGGAGTCAGCAACCCGCGGTTATGGAGCCACATGCGGCTCTTTGAACCCTCTAATTTGGCTCAGATTTATATGAAATAAATTAGTATTTGAATAAAATTTATTCTGACACTTGCACGATTTAACAAAGTAGTTTGACTTCCCTTTAGTAGGAAGAGCTAGCCGGGATCATTATTTTGTGTGTTGGTTAACAGAACACTCACGGTGTCATGAATTCACCAACTACCATATTTTCCGGACTATAAGTCACCCTTTTTTTCATTTTTTGGCTAGGCCTAAGACTTATACTAAGATGCAACTTATATGTTGATATTTATACCCGAGGCGTGCCCTCTACTTCGAGTTCATGCAGTTGTTCAAAAATGATACTGAAGATAAAGACTTGAATGGATTTGCAGTGAACTTGAGAGTTTGTTTTGTTTATTATTATCTGAATAACTGTTAATATGTTAACAGATACATTTTTAGTACTTTGTTTGTGCTTGGTCGCTGATCAGATAAAGCTCCCCAAAATGCGACATATACTCGGGTCCGAAAAATACGGCATGTAAAGTCACAGTTGCTGCTTGGAAGGTATACCCACAATTCCTTGCGTCATTCATAGGCACAGAGATTTTATGAACTACCAAATAGGTGAAGGAGGCTAAAATCTATGGTATGCATATTCAAATCTTTGCTATGTCATATGTGCACCACAGAATATATAAAAAATATACACACACAGAGTGATGATTTTTCAAAGGAACCTGGGTTGAAACAGCTCTTAGAGTATTAAAGGTTGCCGACCCCTGTAATAGGAGAGCCTCAGGTTGAGTATGAGCATAATTAAAAAAAAAAAAAAAAAAAAAGCATACACATACAAAATTATATCCCCGCCGACAATGAGTCTCCTCAATTGTACTAAACCTTTGCGGTTTTGAGGCCTCATTTTATATAATTTAGTATTTTCACATTGATTTAAAACTGGCAGGAATGATTATAGTACTTTTTTCCTGATGTGACTTTTAAAGACAAAACATTTTTATTTTGACGTTGCAGCTTGAAGGTAAGATGACTGTAATGATAGTTTTACCAAAACAAACAATCAGCCTAACAGCATAATTGCTGAATTCATGTTTAACTTACTGTTACCACATCAATAAGAAATATCAATGTGTATATATAAACTGCTGGCCAAATGCATTAGCACCCCTGCAATTCTGTCAGATAATGCTCAATTTCTCCAAGAAAATGATTTAGCAATTACAAGTGATTTGGTAGTAATACCTTCATTTATTTTGCTTGCAATGAAAAAACACAAAAGAGAATGGGAAAAAAAATAATAAATCATGATCATTTTACACAAAACCCCCAAAAATGGGTCGGACAAAAGTATTGACACCCTTTGAAAAATCATGTGATGCTTCTCTAATTTGTGTAATTAAACAGCACCTGTTACTTACCTGTGGCACATAACAGGTGGTGACAATAACTGAATCACACTTGCAGCCAGTTAAAATTTATTAAAGTTGACTCAACCTCTGTCCTGTGTTCTTGTGTGTACCGCATTGAGCATGGAGAAAATAATGAAGATCAAAGGACTGTCTGAGGACTTGAGAAGCAAAATTGTAAGGAAGCATGGGCAGTCTTAAGGCTACAAGTCCATCTAAAAAGACCTGAATGTTCCTGTGTGCAGTAGCATCAATAAGTGTAATGCCCATGGCACTGTGGCTAACCTCCCTTTTTTGTTTTGTTTGCCAAAACTTACCTGAGAAAGCCAAAAACGTTTTGAAAGAATGTTCTCTGGTCATATGAGACAAGAGTGGAGTGTTTTGGGAAAATGCACCAACATAGAGTTTACAGGGAAAAAAAGAAGGCCTGTAAAGAAAAGAACATGGTCCCCACAGTCAAACATGGCAAAGGTTCCCTGATGTTTTGGGGTTGCTTCGCTGCCTCTGGCACTGGACTGCTTGACCGTGTGCATGGCATTATGAAGTCTGAAGACTACCAACAAATTTTGCAGCATAATTAAGGGCCCAGTGTGAGAAAGCTGTGTCTCCCTCAGAGGTCATGGGTCTTTCAGCAGGACAATGACAAAACACACTTCAAAAAGCACCAGAAAATGGTTTGACAGAAAGCACTGGAGACCTCTAAAGTGGCCAGCAATGAGTCCAGACCTGAATCCCATAGAACACCTGTAATGAGATCAAAAAATGGAAGTGTGTAGAAGGCACCATTCAAATCTCGGAGACCTGGAGCAGTTGGCCAAAGAAGAATGGTATAAAATTCCAGTAGAGCATTGTAAGAAAATCATTGATGGATACCGGAAGCGGTTGTTCGCAGTTATTATGTTTAAAGGTTGTGTTACCAATTATTAGGCAGAGGGTGCCAATACTTTGGAGTTATGTGTAAAATGATTTTTTTTTTTCATTCTCTTTGGTGTTTTTTCATTGCAAGCAAAATAAATGAAGATATTACTACCAAAACATTTGTTATCATTTTCTGGGCGAAAGCATTATCTGACAGAATTTTAGGGGTGCCAATACCTTTGGCCAGCAGTGGCCTATACTACGAACCGAGTTCAACCTCCCCAGAAGTAATCCAGTTTACCATCGGGTAACCGGAGTTGACAAAACCTGGTTGTCTAGTTTGTGGTCAATCGGTGCTACGACGCTGATTATGAGGTTGATTAGTCGAACCTGTGTCAACCCAGTCAGAGTTACTGCGCGTTCACATAAAAGGGGGCGGTGACCAGAGTCAAACACTACTTGTGACGACGGCACGGGCACCTTACTTCACGGAGGAGGAATGCGCGATGATCATGCGGAATTATGAGGAATTAAAATCCACCCTCACCGCGAAATCCAACACCGCTTCGACGAGTAGAGCGCAACGGGTCTGTTGACAGCGAATTTACAGATCGTGTGATTTGTGAATGCGTCAATATGCCAGTTTACTTATGTCCATGAAAAGAAATAAAGCCTGCTGTCAGGACAATAAAATAAGATTTGGGACATTAACAGTAAGAAATAATTGTCACGCATCACCACACGAAACAGGATGATTGTATGTTTAGTCCCCTTGACTGTACGAATACGTATGTTCTTTTTTTTAGTTTGGACCTAAAAAATCCAGCCCGACCCGAGCCGAGTCCAATCAATAAACTTGATTTGCAGGCCCGAGCCCGACAACCCCCCCCCCAAAAATAAAAAATTATGTCATATTTGTGAGGACTCAGGAGAAGAAGGAAATGCGGGGATGCCATGCGTTGTTGCGTAAATAAAAGCCCGTCTTTTGTAACGATTTTTCACAGTTAAACAAGACTGTAAGATGCATATTCAATAAACATTTATATCTTTTATATTTGTGCGTCTGTCCTATCAGTGGATTTGACATTTAATTTAATCTCGAGTTGGCAGAAAAAAACGCAAGTTTTCTCAATGTTTAAATAGTCTACATATTTCTATGATTATTATAAATGCATCAATTTGAAGCGTTTCCATACCCCACTCCGAATCGCACGGCATACAGTGTTCTTACGCAGATATTCAGCATCACCGATGGAATACATATAGTGTCCCTGGCGAAAGAGCGCACGGACAGGCACACACAATCTGCGCGGTTGTGACGGCCTGACTCGGCGGGTTACATTAGTGACGTCTGCCTAGATCAGTTGGCACAGGTAAAGAATTCCCTCAGCTGAAAATCTATATCTTTCATGGAGAACATCTTCCGGGTACGCCAGCGGATTCTGGCGGTCCCGAAATACCCGTGCCCTCCGGAGAGAGCCCCTCACAATCCGCGCGCCAATGTCATATGGGTCGTCCAAGTACGCTGTCATTGTCAGGAGGACACGTCCGCGGAGGAGTGCTGTTTAAATAGAGCGTGGTTAATTGGAATCATGATGTTAAGCAAGATCTAACTCTGACACGACCAGGTTTGGCGTGTGGCGTGTGTTGCCATGGCAACACTTCTCGGTTCCAACATATCCACCTTTCGTAGTCTCGCATAGCTGCGAACTTACGTCGCACGTGATAAAGTTACTCTCGAAGTTACCCTGCTAAGCCAGAAAACCGGCTTCGTAGTATAGGCCACAGTGTATATATATATTGCTGTTTTCTGAAAAACAAAAAAGATAAGATTTGGGCAAATTAGGAGAAAAAAAATCATTTTAATCCTGACTGAGGCTCAGAGATAATACTCAAGTTTGTGTGAAAAAGATGACCGCTGGCAAAGAAGGGCTTCAAATCACCGTGAATTGTTACTTTTATTGAACTTCTAATACCAATTTTTTTTTAGGGCATTGAGACATAAAAACATTACCATAGACAAGTAGCCATTGAATTCATATTTTGTTTGTTGCGCTAATCATACTTACTCATAGCACAATCAAAGAATAGAATGGCATTTGATTTTTTTTTTTTTAATTAACACTGACAAACTTGGACAGTGAACATAATCTTTATAGCAGATGAATGACAAAGCTACTGGTAATTATTTTCCAGAACCGAGTGTGACTCGTTATTAGTCCATAAAATGATCCATTAAACTTTGAACCACGCTAACAAACACAGACGGGAGCTTGCAGATGCATGCTAACTGCCTGTTTGTTATCAGGAGTTATTAGTATAGACAGGTTGTAAGTCAACTTAAAACACTATTGTTGAAATATTAGTCATGATCTGCGTATTTTTTGCATTTGTCCACACAGTAACTTTATTGTGGCACCCTAAAGACAAACTTGTATGAAAGGAATTCTGTAGTACAGTATATTGTTGTAGTAGTTACACATTGCAGTTCTGCAAACTAAATTTTTTATTTAAAAACAATCTGCAAAGTATAAATGCAATCTGAGTGTGTTTGCATAGAATGTTGAAGTTTTGTGTCATAACTGTCGTGAAATCTCATCCCGTGATATTTCACAGAAGGAAACTGTTGCATGTGGAGAAGTGATCATAGGTACGTGACATCCTGTGGCATATATGTAAATTCGGGAGGTGGGGAGTGTTTTCATTGCGCTCTTGTGGTCAAATTTGATACAAAAACATTTTAAAAACCTTATAAAAGCGTGAAAACCTTTTTTATATCTCTATTATTCGAGTTTTTTTCTGAATTCGCAACTTTCTATCACTAGATTTTCCTTGCGAAATTTTGGGATTTACGAAATACTAGAGGTAATGGAAACACAGCTAATGTAGTGCTTGTTCATTTTTAGATCCTCACTTGAAATTCATGAATAGTTCAAATATAGTTAGCTAATATTTGCCTCATCACTTTGGTTTAGTAGTTGTGCATTTTGTGCACTCTAGCAGCATGTTGACCGAGTGGTTAACTAAACGTGCCCTTCAGTAGACCGTACACCTCGCCTCTTGTCCTAAGGATCGATGCAACCCTAATAAAGACTTAATACCCCTGAAACGACACTCAAAGTACTTTTTGGTTTATTTCTTCTTTTTGATAGCACAATCACATTGCGAATCTGTCTTTTGCATCCGCCACCTGTTCTCCATTTTTCATTTCTTGTCATGCATATGTCTCCCTTCTACCCACAAATCTGCTTATCCTTCTGCTTGGTCGCACCCTTAGCATCATGTCTGGACTTTTAATAGTCAGCACCCAGAACAACACCCCTCCTCCCTCCCAATCCAGGTTTCCTCACACAACACCCCTTGGCGCCGCAGCGGCACAGAATTGTGCTGCAAGGTCACCGGCGTCGTCGCAACAAGAGAAAGAGCATTGGAGGCAAGGACAAAGTGGCTAATGGTGTCAGGTCCTCTGTGGTATCAATGCTCTCGGCTCGATATGATGTAACATCAATTAGAACCTCATTACAGCCACGGCTAGCAATCGTGTTGGAGATGAGAAACAGGAAAACAGCAAGCAAATGGTATCTGTCTATCTACATTATCGATCATTTCACTATCTTCACTGTCTGCCAAACTACTTGTGATGTTAGTTGAGTTGACTTCATTGCTTCTAGAATGCTCGAACCTCAAATATTTGCTTGCAAACCATAGCCAAAAATTCAGGTGAACGACTCCTCCCAAATATTATAAGTCGGAACACAGTTTTTTGGTATCTATTCTTACTGGTGTGTTTACATGAATTTACCTCTAGATGTATTAGAAAGATTATTAACAATTATTTTGCTGTAGAATGAAAACATTGGTTTAACATAAAAAAGGTATATTGGACAATTTATCAACAATTTGGCTTTTATTGACAGTTGACTTGTGCAGATTATAGGTTTCAAGGTATACCATGGTAAGAAATCGTCAAGGTTTCTGAACCGTATAAACCTCCCGTCATACTATCCCTAATGTAATAGTTATTTTTTTATGTCCCAAAAATGCATGGAGGTATCCCTCGCTCGCAGCTGCAAGGCTCAAGCCTCCCCCAATGGTTGTTGCTCAGTGTCAGTGAGTCAGCTGTGCTACATGATGGCTGGAGGAGGTGAAACTCCTGAACTTTGTTCCCCCATCAAAAAAAAAAAAAAAAAAAAACGAAATTGCTGATATGGGAATACTTCAGCTACAGAAAAGTAACAGATGGGTGAGGCTTAGAGGAGGAGGGCGAACTGACATGTACAACATGTGGCTGCTAAAGAGGCAATAACTCCAATGTGATTTCGCATTTACACAAAATTAAAGGTTAGTAAACACTGTAATGAACGTTACCCACCAGCTATGAGAGTTAACTCCAGCGTGTTTAGTGTGTCTAGTGGTGGGAAAACTTCCTGGCAACTGTCTGTGTTGCGAAAGAGAGTGTGATTATAATGTAAACATGATACGAATCATACACACGTGCTTTTTATGGAAAATAATTCAATTATTTTTGTTCTGATGGTAATAATGTTGAGCTGTGGCTGTGGGTTTAGGCTGACCTAAAGTACTGCATTTTTTTTTTTTTTTTTAATTTTTTTTATTTTATTTAGAATATATATATTTTTTAAATTTAACTCAACATTATACTTATGTTCCAATTTGCTAATTTGTCTAGGAAAATAAAAATCCTGTTCAATGGATTCTTTTTTTTAAACCCAGATATAACAAACTAGCACATTTTAGAGTTGTAATTGTTGATGTTTTTTTTTTTTTTTTTTTTTTTAATTTTATTTCTAATCAATGTAATAGGACACACGTTACAACAGTCAGTCACTTATCCAAAAATGAGTGGGTTCAACAAAAGGTGCTATCTTGCTAGTTATTTGTTAGCTCCAGATGTAAAAATCTGATGTTTTCAAGGTCACTGTTCCAATACTTTCAGTGAGGCGATCAGGTTTGACTGAAGCTAATGGAACCTGATTTACTGCTTTACAGTTCCTGCAATTTTCAGCAACAAACTGTAACAATCCTGGTTCAAACTTCTTTTAAAATATATCTTTCTAACTAGCTTCACAATCAGACGCTGTTTTAATTGACAGTAATTGCTTAAGGCTACATATATCCCCAGTAGCCCAAAGTTTGTGTTGAGCACTGATTGCTTGTTTCTACGGAAAAGATCAATTAACATTTTGGCTTCCCTCTGCGGAGGTGTGGCAATGCTGTCAGCATTTCCAATGAGGGCTTATCACCCTTCCAGCTTTTTCCAAGTTTTTGATTTATTTTTACATAACTACCGTTACTAACATTGTATATGACCAACTGTTCAATTTCCATCTGTATAGCAGGACAGTTTTGTAAATGGCAGCATCAATGGGGTTCAATGGAACATAGGAGCGCCACAATTGAGAGAGAGAGAGAAAAAAAAAGAATAAATGAATACAAAGGGAAAAAAATAAATGAGAATATTAAAGTATATTAATCATTTGTTATTACTTTTTGACACTGAAAATCACAAACGGAAAAAAAACAATGACAATTTTCGTCATTGACTTTTTTTTTTTTTTTTTTAACTGAAACACATAAATGAAAAAAAATAATGGCAATTTTTGTCATTGACTTTTACTTTACTTAATAGGAATAGTAGTTTACCTGGGGGGAGGGGCGGGGGGGTTTGTATCACGTGTGATTTTTGATTCATCATTTATTTGGAGAGATATGGAGAAATTCATTTCACAACTGCTTAGAGAAGCAGCTGACAGGTTGGATGGGTCGCCTGTGTAGTCATCTACCCCAACACCAAGACAATAAAGTTTAATTCTGTCGATAACTATCCCTTTTCTTTTTGGGAAGCCCCTCCCAATGCCCTTTGATTGACTATGGAATCACAGGAGTGCCAAAATTAAAGAATTAAAAAAAAGAAAATAAATAAATGAATAAAAGATAAATAAAGATAAATGAATGAATGACTAAATAGATAAATAAAAATATAAAAGTATATTTTGTCATTGAGTTTTACTTTTTGTCATTGAAAATCCCAAACAGAAAAAACAATGACAATTTTACATTTTTCCTTGAAAAACACAAACGGAAAAAACAATGGCAATTTTTTTTCTTTGCCTTTGCCTTTTCTATTTCGCTTTTCATTGTCTTTGCCTTTCTGTATTGTGATTGCCTTTTGCCTTTGCTTTTACCGAAAGGAATGGCCTGTCAATCAAATGGCGTTGGGAGAAACTTTCCAAACAGGAAAGGGTTAGTTATAAACGGCATTAAATTTGATTGTCTTGGTGACGGGGTAGTTGGCTGAGTTGACCCATCCAGCCTGTCGGCTGTGTCTCTAAGCAGTTGTGAAAAGGATTTTTGAAAATCTTTCAAAATAAATGCTGAATCAAAAAGGGCACGTGGCACAAATTTTTCCCTCCGTTGCTCCGAGACGTCACTTTCCTTCAGGCAAACTTGGAGTAATTAGCTACCGACAACTATTCCTGTTTGGAAAGTCCCTCTCAACGCCATTTGATTGACAGACCATTCCTTTAGGTATAAGCAAATGCAAAAGGGAAAGGCGAAGACAATGAAAAGCAAAATAGAAAAACAAAAAGGCAAAGAAAAAAAATTGCCATTGTTTTATCATTCGTGTTTTTCAATGACAAAAAGTAAAAGTCAATGACAAAATATACTTTTGATATTTTATTCATTTTTTAAAATATTTATTTATTCATTCATGTATTTCTTTAACTTTGGCACGCCTAGGATTCCATAGGGTTAAAGCAACACTTGGTAACTTTTCAATTTTGGTCGATTTTAGCGTTTAGTGTTTTGCCTTAAGGAAGACTGTTTCCTATGAGGACCGGCACATAATCGCATAGTGTCGTAAAATCCTCATCTACCGGTCGCCTGCAGATGGATTAAACGACATTTCTGTTTCCAGTGGCTGTGTGAACGATGAATAGTAATGAGGTAATGAATCCAATTGTGGCAAAACAATAGCATATGACGGTTAGCAACCTTGTGGCTAACCCCCTCCCCACCAAAACTCATCAGCGCTGACGAGTTCAGTTGAGGGGGCAGAGGGGTGTCACGCCAGCGAGTGAAAGCCGGTGTTCTGACGAATGGGTATCCCATGTCAAAGTAGTATCCCTGCTGTTGATGGCAGTTTAATGTTGAACAAATTTACTTTACATTTTGACGCGTCTATTTAGATCAGGGGTCCCCAATTTTTTTTCTGTGAGGGCCACATAACTTTTCCCTTCTCTGGTGAGGGGCCGGGGTCAGTTTGTAACAGAAAAAGTGTGACGATTGCAGGAGTGTCTAAATGTGAAAAAATATTGTTTTTCAGAAAGCCACAATCAAATAACCCTTTCTGGATTCTTCACGGAACAAAAGTAAATAAAATAAAAATAATACTATAATAAAATAATAATAAATAATAATAACACTATTAATTAAATAGATAATAACCAAATAACCCTCTCTGAGTTCTTCACAGAAAAAGGCCAGGAAGTAAATAACACTATTGAGAAAAAAAAAATCTAAATGCTCTCTGGTATTGTTCAGGGGGCCGGATCAAATGTGGAGGCGGGCCGTATACAGCCCGCTGGCCGTAGTTAGGGGATCCCTGATTTAGATGTATCATAGATATATTATTATATTAAATATTTAGATACTCCCACTATAATGTCAATATTCTTTTTTTGAACAATAAATACTATTAAAACCCAGGCGACCCACATGTTTACTCCTTATCAGACAACGTTAACATCCTAATGCTATTATCTCTCAATATTATCAATATTCTGTTTTAGTCTTTCGTGCAATTACTTAATTGCATAAAGATTTTAGTGGTCAAAAGGCACTAAGAAATGGAGGGGCCGTGGTTGTCGTGCGCATGATCAGTAGCGCTTTGGATATCAATTCGACCGGGATACCCATTCATCAGAACACCAGGCCAATGTTTATTGTTGACTGTCCTTTTATCCTTTTTTTCCTCCTCTGACAAAACTTTTTGTTCTTTTTTGTTGCTCTGCCATCTTTGCAGATTTCGCACGACAGCGTTCACATCGACTTCCGTCTTCATAATGAATGGTGAAAGGGATAAGTTATGTATGCCATAAACAAGTCAGCACATTTAAACATTTTTCTGTAAGGCAGGGTTCCTGCCACCCTCCTCAAAGTGAATTAGTACTGGTGAAAGTGATACAGACACCATCAAGATAAAAAGAGGTGTCAATCCACTAGTAGTCAGTTGACATATCATCACAAATGTGATGAAAATATTTTATAAAGGTTGAAAAGCTACCTAGTGTTGCTTTAAAAGAAGAAGCTAAATGTCAGGCCACAAAAAAAAAAAATCAGTCTGCTTTCATTGTGAGCCAAGCTTTTCAAGTTAATGCCCTTTAATTCAAGCAAAATTATTAATAACGTAGAAAAAAACTCATTAAGAATAAATTAAATCAGACGACAAAGAATAACAATGTGTGCTGGATACATTTGCTACTTCACGCAGAGCAACAAATACAGATTGCGTCTAGAGTGAATGAGTGTTGCATTTTTAAAAGAAAAATGCTTGGGGTTAAAACGAGAGAGCGAGACAGAGAGAGAAAGAGAGGGAGGAGAAACAAAAGTGATGGACATCCCTGCAAAATTAATGGGTTCCTACACCTCGCCAAGGGGACGACCGTATTAATGAATTAACGAGTCTGGTAGCGAGAATCCATGTCGAACAACAACTTGGCCACACCCCTGTGAGCTCGCGATTCAACTCGCCGGTGTTGTCTTTGAGTGCTCATCATTCTCACGTCAGATGAAGTCATTTCCACTCATCTCGACATAAGGTCAATCTTTGACTTCCTTTTAATTCCGTACACACGCCAGCTTGCACACGCGCACACAAGTGCGGACTGCTAAGCATGAGGCAGCAGATCTGCATCGTCAAGAGAGGACACAACTGAAGAGATGAATGGAAGGTCAGCCGCAGAATTGATATTCAAGACTCGAGCGCATGAGTAATATGTGTGCATATGATTAACATTGGCTCCCTCTCTCTTTGAGGAGCAAAGACTCCCTCCTTTAGCTGAAAGAACAAACAGTGCATGTTTTTTCAGTCAATCATCACACAGAAGCATTTACATTGGAGAAAATACATTATTGTAGTTAGCTGTAGCAGGAAAACTACTCACAAGCTTGCCACTTGTTGCTAGGCAGAATATTGGATCGTACCCCAAAGGCCAAAGGAAAAAAATGCCATGTGCCAGCCTCAACCACTAAGCTGTTCGAATATGTGCCAGCAGCAACAGGAAATCAGAGAGACACTCACAGAGGAAATTTATCTTCCAAATGTGCACTCTAGACAAAAAAAAAACAAAAAAAACAATACTGCTCTGTATTGAATATAAAATAAAAGAAGAACACAGAGAACAAGAAGAAAC
This sequence comes from Corythoichthys intestinalis, assembly GCF_030265065.1. Classification (NCBI taxonomy): domain Eukaryota; kingdom Metazoa; phylum Chordata; class Actinopteri; order Syngnathiformes; family Syngnathidae; genus Corythoichthys; species Corythoichthys intestinalis. Next base: position 27,241,486 of record NC_080400.1, on the reverse strand, counting down.
AAGAGGAAGTATAGCATGGCTACCTGCCGTTATAATGTGGATCTGAGTGCTGCAAAATTACTGTACTTATTGCTGAGCAGAATTTGTGACTGTACCTTCGAGACTAATAGAAACAAAAATGTCAAATGTCTGCCAGCCTCTCCTGCTAGGCTGTTCAAATGAATGCCAGCCGCATCAGGTCAGACAGACACACACTAAGGACATATCTTCCCTCCAAAGGAGCTATATTCAATTGAATCAAGATGGATCCCTACTCTGTATTGAATATAAAATAAAATACACAAAAGGATGAGAGATTAATCAATTATTTGAATATCATACCAACATAATTTTGCCTGGCCACTTGATACTCGACAGAATTTGGGATTTTTGGACCAAATTCCGTAAGAGTAATTTTGCCTGGCCACTTGATGCTTCACAGAATTTGGGATTTTGGGGCCAAATTCCATTAAATACAGCGGGGCAAATAAGTATTTAGTTAACTACTAATTGTGAAAGTTCTCCACTTAAAAATATTAGAGAGGCCTGTAATTGTCAACATGGATAAACCTCAACCATGAGAGACAGAATGTGGAAAAAAAACAGAAGATGACATTGTTTGATTTTTAAATAATTTATTTGCAAATCATGGTGGAAATTAAGTATTTTGTCTATACCAAAAGTTCATCTCAATACTTTGTTATGTACCCTTTGTTGGCAATAACAGAGGCCAAACGTTTTCTGTAACTCTTTACAAGCTTTTCACACACTGTTGCTGGTATTTTGGCCCATTCCTCCATGCAGATCTCCTCTAGAGCAGTGATGTTTTGGGGCTGTCGTTGGGCAACACGGACTTTCAACTCCCTCATCCCCCCGTGGCGTCAAAATGATAACAAGAACGGGGAGCAAAAATCCCAGAACCACACGGCAGGCCTTAGTGAATGACCTACAGAGAGCTGGGACCACAGTAACAAAGGCTACTATCAGTAACACAATGCGCCGCCAGGGACTCAAATCCTGCACTGCCAGACGTGTCCCCCTGCTGAAGAAAGTACATGTCCAGGCCCATCTGCGGTTCGCTAGAGAGCATTTGGATGATCCAGAAGAGGACTGGGAGAATGTGTTATGGTCAGATGAAACCAAAATAGAACTTTTTGGTAGAAACACAGGTTCTCTTGTTTGGTGGAAAAAGAATACTGAATTGCACCATACCCACTGTGAAGCATGGGGGTGGAAACATCATGCTTTGGGGCTGTTTCTCTGCACAGGGACCAGGACAACTGATCTGTGTAAAGGAAATCATGAATGGGGGAATGTATCAAGAGATTTTGAGTGAAAATCTCCTTTCATCAGAGAGGGCATTGAAGATGACATGTGGCTGGGTCTTTTAGCATGACAATGATCCCAAACACACAGCCAGGCCAACAAAGGAGTGGCTTCGTAAGAAACATTTCAAGGTCCTGGAGTGGCCTAGCCAGTCTCCAGGTCTCAACCCCACAGAAAATCTGCAGAGGGAGTTGAAAGTCCGTGTTGCCCAACGACAACCTCAAAACATCACTGCTCTAGAGGAGATCTGCATGGAGGAAAGGGCCAAAATACCAGCAACAGTGTGTGAAAAGCTTGTGAAGACTTACAGAAAACGTTTGGCCTCCGTTATTGCCAACAAAGGGTACATAACAAAGTATTGAGATGAACTTTTGGTATTGACCAAATACTTATTTTCCACCATGATTTGCAAATAAATTCTTTAAAAATCAAACAATGTGATTTTCTGTTTTTTTCCCACATTCTGTCTCACATGGTTGAGGTTTAACCATGTTGACAATTACAGGCCTCTCTAATATTTTCAAGTGGGAGAACTTGCACAATTAGTGGTGGACTAAATACTTATTTGCCCTACTGTATATTGTAAATGGCAGTCCTAACCACTAATGGGCAGTGTTGTTAATCTTACTTTAACCCTTTAACACCTAAGCCTATTTTGGCCGACTTTGCATGCATTTGATGTTGCCTTTATATTTCAAAGAAATAATTGTTTACAATAGCCAAATTGGGTCCCTTTTTTCAGGACACCTTGAACTTCATGTCTAAACTGTTGTTTTCTTCACTGACCAATTATAATCCACATTTTAGACCCAAAAAGACAAAAAAAAAAAAAATCCCAAAATCTTTTTTAAAAATTTGTAATGTTGACGTCCCATTGACAACCAAACATGCTCGACCAACCGTTTTGAAGCTTGATAATATTTATTCAACTTGTTAGGATAAACATTCAATAGAAAAAAATAAGATTGAATAGTTTTATGTTTGACAATTCACCACAACCAGCAGGTATGGTCATAGGCGTTTTTGGCCTTTACACATACTATGGTCAAAACAGGTTATATAGTGTGCAAAATAGTGAGAAAAAAAATTATATATATCATCTAATACAAAAACGGTTTGGAAGATATCTCTTTGTGAAGTTAGGTGTTGTACCCATCACCTTATCAAAAGTTTATACGTACTTGCAATCAAGCTTCTCGAACGCACATCTACATAAAAATTGAAAATATTATAGTGAAGAAAAATATATATAACATTGAAAAAAAGTATTTTCAAAAATATTGACAAGTAGTTGAATTCAAAATTTTCAGGCATGCGACCCAATAAAGTTTTTTTTTTTTTTTTTTTGCGCACTCAATAAAGCTTCTTCTTGAACAGGTCATGGAGGGAGCTGCGTCACACACAACGTCACACAGCCTACTCTTTCGCCGTTTGCGCTCTACTGTCACTTCTACTCGCCGAGACGCCGATTCTTCAGAGGAAAACAATGACAAATACGACTCATCTTCTTCCTTGAGTTAATGAAATAATGCATTAGCTTGTGCTAAATGTAGTTTTAGATTCATTCTGCACGTTTCAAAGTCGCTCGCTCAAACAAACCGCTGTTGTGCATTTTTCGGCACAACACCGGCCGTTGCTTGCTTCGCATGCCTCCCTTTCAATAGTTGGGGCCTCGCTCGGAAATTTATTAAAAATGATCACATTTGGTTCGTCCTTCCTGACATCACAACGACACTTGGGATAAGTAGTCTCTTGTGCTGCTTTCGGTTTTGAAAAAGGACAAGAAATGATGGAAATATGGAGATGGATACATGGTCCGTGCAGCGTTTTAATGCATATTTATAAGTGCAATAAAACTATAAAACTTAAATGACATTATCTCCCGTTTTTCTTGGCTGATTGACTTCAAATAAAAACTGGTGTGGACATCAACTTTCGCACTTTTAAACGAGACCAACCAGCAGCACGTGGGTGATGTAATTACAGCGGGACGAAGCTTCAAAGACGATATGCGTAAACGCGTTGCTGCCGACACGTTCGGTGTTAAAGGGTTAAAAAAGCAATTAATTAGAGTTACAAATTATGTATCCCAAAAGTAATTGAGTTAGTAACTCAGTTACCTGAATGTAAAAGTAATTATTTACTTGGCAAAGTAACTGGTGTCACTTTTCATATATTCTTTATCCCCCCCAACCCCCCCACCCGCCCCCCCCCCAAAAAAAACAGTTCAAAGGGTTTTTGAGATACAATTGGTCCTAGTCCAATTAAACTTAACTAAATACAGTGGTATTGTGGCTATTGTGATAACTACTGTAGATTGTAACCTTTGCTATGTTTGTAAGTCATTTAATGTTGTGCATCAACCGATAAAGTTGTTAAAATTGCTCCCGTAGTTGCATTAGTTTCCTTCTGTCTACTTTCGACATGTCAAAGTTTTAAAACTGTTTCATCATCATCAAGATAGATTTGAATGAAGATTTTGCCAATTTAGGAGTATTTTTTAGATAAAATATTACTTAGGTTCGCTCAGAAGGTTCTCTACAACAGTAGCCTGGAACTACTTTGATCCGCGACCGTCCCGCGGATCAAATTCCCAGGGTGGAGCAAGCCACAGCAAACAGACAGTGGAGTGGACCAATCAGCGACGGGTGGACGTGACATTGGTAAAGCGACAAGAAACTCGAGCACGAGCGGAGAACGGAGAAGTTTATTCAACATGGCTCGCGCGAGAGACTGTTGTCAATGATTTGTGTAAATGTGTTTTTGGTCATTTAAGACTTATTTTACCGCAGATTGGAATATATTCTTGGCTCTCCGGTTCGTCATCTGAGTTGTTGTGGAGACAACTTCCGACGCGCAAGAGTAACGTTGCTTGTTAAGAACACGTCACGCAAATAATCTGGTATAATAAACTGGTTGTACTACACTGATTTTGAAGTCTATTATCATTATCTATAATCTGAAATAGAAATTGGTGAATCGTGCACATCTCACACTTTTCGATTGTATCAAATAACGTTACATAAAAATAGTAATGCTATAAACAATTATTTCTTTGAAAAATCACCAAACCATCAATAGACATCAAACAGTATTGAACAATATTGGAGGAGAATAATAATTTCGAGAGGAGATTGAGAGCCAAAAAATGGAGCAAAGTGAGACTGTTGAAAACTGCCCTAATATTGCAGCGTATTTTAGAGTATGGTTTATTTTGTTTGTTTTTAGCAACCTTAAATGTTCTACAGACTAATCAAAGCAAAACGACTGGAAATACCCCATCTGTCATTGCTGAGGTGTGCCGCCCACAGCACACAGTCAACAGCAGCTAACTTTACTGTTTATATTGACTGACGCCGGGCTGCAATAGGTGTGCAAACACCCCAATATGGTGGCTGACCACTAGAGGGCGACGTACTCAAATCTCTACTTGAATTAGTCAATAAAGACTGTACCCTATTTTCGGACACTTTCCAAATCAGGTGTGAGACTGCGCAAGGCCAAAGAGAAATTTTAGAGCAGTTGTTAGTAATTCCATGGACAGGTGCAAGCAGCAGGTTCGACCATTATGCATTAATTTAGCCCTGTTGTCCTGAATTAATGTATTTTTAATAGTTCATATTCCATTTTGCACAAGACTGTTATTTGTCATCACCATACAATTTATATAGCAACCGGAGAAAAAGTGCTTATATACAAAGAATATTCTGAAAAAATATTGGAGTAGAGAGATAAAAACAAGGACGACATTTTGTTTTGCAAATGCAGTCTGCTCTAGTGTTTGTTGTCTGTGTCGATTCATTTTGAATCATCCTCCTCCTACAAATATGACTCAAACATACCGTATTGGCCCGAATATAAGACGGCCCTGATTAAAAGATACCCCCTCTTTTTCAAGACTCAAGTTTGAAAAAAGACTTTCTGAACACCAAATTCATTTTTATACAGAAATTAATTAAAGTACTGTACATCCAAAACAAATGATTATAACAATATATTTGAGAGAAAAAGCATGTTATTTTTCCTTATTCAAATCTTAATATCTGAACATTTAAATACGTAAACTAAAGTGCAATCACATTCGTAAATTAATGGCTTCTGGTTTTTGAAATGTACATAAACCAATCTATTGTGATAAGACAACAAAATTGCAATAACTGCATTAACCATCATATTGAAGTGTAACTGTAACTGTAGTCTTGAAACAAATGTGAATAAGGAAAAACATTGCAATAAAATAATGCAAACGGTTAAACTTGAGAGTAACTGAGATCTGTCATGACAGAACATCGCTTCAATGATATCTGGCGCCATCTAGTGTCGTGAATGGGGAGAGTAGCTGTGATCTGTCATGACAGAACATTGCTTCAATGATATCTTGAGTCATCTAGCGTCGTGAATGGGTATAATGTCTAGACCGCGAATATAAGACGACCCCCTCTTTTTCAGTTTAATTTCAATGAAAAAAACACCGTCTTATATTCGGGTCAATACGGTATATGGCTGTATGTCACATACTTCCTCTGGATTGACATTATCATTCAAAAAATCCACACTTGAACCAGAATCGCTGAAAAACGCTTCCTCCTCCATTGAGCTCAATGCTAAATCCACTGAACTCGCTCACTCTCTGATGTCATCACCAAGATGGAGGCGCCAGAGTTCTATAATGACAAGAGGAGCTACACGACAGATTTAAAGACAAATTTCTCGTCATCTGCACTTTGCCAAATTGTTGTATATAGTCGAATCATCTCAAAATATGATTCTATTTCTGATAATGATGCTATTTAAGATTTTCTATGCCATGTCATATACACTTTAACACTGGTGGAGTTTATGGTAGAGCTCATTTTCTACCTACCTCTACCTGAGGGAAAGGCAAGTGGTTTGCTCTGGTTCACAAAATGATCTTACACCAATAGTTTAATTTGTGCTGGAGCTTAGCAAAAGTGTGCCTAAATCGTCACTTGCACCAGGCGTGTCTGCTAGGCTCGAGAAGACTAGCAAAGTGGAGACTGGTGTAATACTGCATCATCCAGACCTGAAGGACAGCAACAGGGTAAGATGACACGAGCATACGTGTTTTTTGTCATTACTGGCCGTGCATCCTCAAATGTTACAACACTGCTGCGAGTATCCCTTTAACACAGCTTTTTGATTAACATGTGATCAGCTATG